>NC_056731.1:1997950542-1998073042 GCF_019279795.1 Protopterus annectens
ATTACCTCTTTCTTTCTGGATGCAAAACCCTTAGTAATGAGATGTGCCACATAGAAGGACTTTCTGATCACAGTGGCAATGTGGTGGTCAAAAGAGAGGTTGCTGTCAACCTGTGTTTCTAGATCTCTTATACTGCCTTCTGTGTTCAGTGGACTACCATCAATGCGGTAATTTAAGGGAACTGGGTTTTTCCCAAGGGGGATGACGACGACACATTATTTGGCATTGAGCTTAAGGCCATGGTTCTGGCACCAGTCATTGGTCTCACTGAGGCCTTTCTGCAGGATGTCAACATCACCTGGGGAGTTAATAATAGCTCCCAACTTGCAACTGTCTGCAAACTTTGTCAGCCAGAGTCCCTTCCTGTTGGCCTAGACTTTGGAGAAGTAGATGCCAAGCAGGAGAGAACGCAGGACTGAACCCTGTGGGACTCCACTCATGACTGGTCAACAGTCTGACTTGGAGTCAGCTACTTTCACACTGTGGGTTCTATCTGTGAGCCAGTTTGCAACCCACCTAGTGATATAGGGGTTGATGCCTAGCATAGTGAGTTTTTCTTTGATTCCTGAGTGGGGAATGATATCAAAGGCTTGGCCAGATCTAGGTAGGTTGTATGAACCACCTTGCCTTCATCCACAGCTCTGGTGACTGACTCAAATAAGTTGACCAAGTTGAGCAGGCATGATCTACCCTTCACAAAACCATACTGTGTAGGATCCAGAGTTCGGAGATTCCCTATATCCTTGTTTATTAGGTCCATGATGATGCGTTCCATAGCTTTGCATATCAGACTCGTCAGGCTAATGGGGCGATAGTTCCCAGGGTCTGTAGTCGCTCCTATCTTGTGGAGAGGGATGACTGTGGCAGTGCACCATTCGGTAGGGACAAAGCCTGAGGTGAGGCTGTGATTGAACAGGGCACACAGGTGAGGTGCCAGTTCACTCTGTAGTTCATGTAGAACACAGCCAAAGATTCACACATTTGAGATATCCCTCCCATCACAGACTCAGCTTGTGTTAGTTTACAGCCTGTAACATCTGCACTGTTTTAGTATGTATGACTTCTGGCAGTCGACATATCTTTATATTATGCCTAATGTTCCTTCGTAGTGTATTAACAATCTATGAATTATTTTCTACTTGTTTCAGTTACAGATGGATTAAGATCATGCTTATACTTCATGATTATGTAAATACAGTTCACTACCAAGGACTAGACAGTCCGTACAGCTGCCTTCATGATTATGTAAATACAGTACACTACCAAGGACTAGACAGTCTGTACAGCTGCCTTCATGATTATGTAAATACAGTACACTACCAAGGACTAGACAGTCCGTACAGCTGCCTTCATAATTATGTAAATTCAATACACTACCAAGGACTAGACAGTCCGTACAGCTGCATATTTTTCCACTCTCCCTAGACATCTCTGCAAATGTTTTTTGCAACAGGCACTGGTACAAGACACACTTACTGGAGGCTTATGGATTTCCATGGTGGGAACTATACTTTGCTGTTCTATAGGGATTATTACTGTGGCAACTAGGGCTTATGACATGTTACTGACTACCTCTTATAATGTACCTGTTTTGACAGCATTTAGGTGGAACAAGCTGAAATAGGAGTCAGTTATCTCTTTCCTCATTAACTCTGGTTCTCTGTCGTAGAATGCCATAGTTGATCTTAGCTCAAGCACATACAGACCCCTTTCTTTTCTTACTGAACACACCTATAACTGATGTATCACTAGAAAGTTGAATTTCTCCTGTCATGAAAAGAGTAGGTGCTCCCATTTCTAGGTTCAACCAGATTATCCCGACCAGCTGTAGTTAAAATTACTACAGTGTAAGACTTAGGAGTTTCATTTGACTGGTTGTCCCATTTTTGTAGTACTTGTTACTCCATCTAAACTCGGCAAACAGCATCTACTTATCACATCACAGATACAATGATCTACTAATAGTTAGGAGGGTGACCTAATGGTTAAGGTATTTACCTTGCAAACACAAAGTGCAGGGTTTGAGTCTCACAAGGGATAATTGGATAGGCTTAAAATGGCTCATAAGGGGAAATTAGCCTAGTACTTAATTAACCATTCATACATAGCCAGAGACAAGATTTATATATAGTGTTTATATCAATTAGGCACTAGCCACATAGGATAGGAATATAGCATATAAACTATAATTTATTAGCCACCAATAGGAGTAGATATGCATTACACGCATGAAAGATGAGACTTCTCCTGTTATACTTGGATGAACAGCCTGTAACATACATTTATGACCCCATCTTGAGTTAATTAATGATGATCTTTGTGTTAAAGCAAATGAACACTGCATGTCATGTAAACTGGATTTAGATCTGATGAAGCTTCTTTAAGAATGAAAGCGCTCATCTATTTGATTTTCAATAAAGATGTTCTGATTTCTAAACAAGTTATAATTGTTTGATTACTCTGAAGTCTCAATTGAGCTAGTCTACTATTTTTTAGTATTCTCAACCAGCAGCTTTGTTGCTCACAATTTCCCTATGGTCTCTAAATATCTGTATATATATATATATATATATATATATATAGAGAGAGAGAGAGAGAGAGAGAGAGAGCTATATAGATAGATATAAATACAGGGGTCTACTTTGAATCACTGAATTTCAAAACACTCACACCAAATTACTGAAAGCTCAAAATCACTGAAAACTAATTTCACTGAATCACAGTTCACTGAATGTAAGTACTGTTGGGCAAATAAAATGTATATGCCCTTTTCCCCACTGTAGTGCAATCCTGGAGTTAGTTTTTATAGTTAGGGGGTGTGGAGTGGCACAGCCCTCCACATTGGGGGTTATGGGGGCATAGCCTCCACCTCCTTTTGGTTTTGTATTGTTAGCTTTCAGTGAAATGAGAGTCATAAATATAAAAGCTAAGTAGGTGGTGGGGTATGCTAACTCCAGGATCGCACTACAGTGGGGAAACGGGCATATATGTTTTATTTACCCAACAGTACTTACATTCAGTGAAATGTGATTCAGTGAAATGAGTTTTCAGTGATTTGAGCTTTGAGCGATTTTTTGAGGGTGAATTGAAATTCAGTGAAATGAGTTTTCAGTGAATCAAAGTAGAACCCAAAACAGATATATAGATACATCTACATCTATATATCATTACTTAATGGGATCCAAAACTAGTATTTAACACCAAATTGTTAATAAAAAAAGATTTCCCAACTACAGCAGACACCTTTTGCTGTCCACCTTACCGTGACATATTTATTTTCATTTTATTGTAATGGCAAATTAATATGTACTATTAAAAAATAATTCCACAAAGTAAGAGTTTAAAATCCAAGCATAGTGTCTCTCAGAAACAACATTGCTTTAATGTTTCTTTCAACTGTGCAGGATACCTCTCTTCATTAATATTTATCAGCAATGCATTGGAACTGTATCGCTCTGCAGATATTTAATGCATCTCTCAAATGCATCATGCATGTATTACTGCTATGAGTGCTGGAAAATCATTCGAAGCTATCACTGAGTTTCTATGGTGATGTCACTCATTTAGCAGAACTCTTCATTTCAATACTGCTTATCCCTATTGGAAATCTTGCTTGAAAGCTCAGTTGATTAGCGGTCGGTGTAATGGTTAAGGTGTTTACTTTGCAGACAGAACATACAGAGTTTGGAATTCGCTAGGCTTAAAATGTCCCACAAGGACAACTAGCCTTGTACTTACAAACCTGTATGGTTCCAGTATTGTTTAGATACACTTACAGTGAACTCTGCAATGCTCGTCAAGTGTTTTGACTGCAGCCAGAGCCATCCAAGCTAAGATAAAACATTTTCTTGATTTACTGCACTAGTACTTGATTTATACAGTGATCACTACTGTTCTGAGCATTTTTAAAGCATTTATTTAGTGTTGTAACCAAAATAGTCATTCTTTGTTTGTTCTGTGTGCCTCCAAATTTCCTTGCAGTAGGGCAAATTAGCCATGAGTTTAGTTGTTTGGTAAGTGTTTCTTGCTTAATCTGCACTTGAGAGCTGCTTTCACTGGGTTTTTATATTAAGAAATTGCAGGATTATCCATTTTGTGGCAGAAGGTATTTATCTGGTCTCTTTGATTTGGGAAGCACTGCAGGAAGCTCAAAATGTGGTTATTTATTGGCTAGACTCTAGAGGGCATAGGAGTCGGTTTACAAACATTTTTACTTAAATTATGTAAGTTTGTAAGGCTCTTTGTTCACTCACTATTTTTAAATCACGCATTTAATTTGGTGGCAAAAACAGTCATTTCTGTTTATTAGGTGTTCTAGTTCTATGTGCCTCCAAATCTCATTGCAAAAGGATGAATTAGCCAGGGACTTAGTTGTTTGGTAATTGTTTGTTGTTTAATCTGCACTTGAGAGTTAATTTTGCTGTACATTTACATTAAAAAATTCCAAGATCATCCACCTTGTGGCAGAAGGTGTTTATATGGTCTTTCTGAGTTGGGAAGCATACCAGAAAGCTCATAGTATGGTCATTTATTGGATAGAGGGCATAGGAGTCTGTTTTTAAGTTTTTTGTCTCTGCTATAAATCAGGCAAGTTTGCATGGAGCTGCCTACCAGGTGGCGGCAGCAGTTAGCAATGCCCTGTATAGTAGCAAATACCCAAACAGTAAAACCTCAATAAAAACTTAGGATTAGATCTGAAACCTGTTCAACAGTGTGGAATTGTGCAGAAATAAACTTAAAGCAGCTAGCCTGCATATCGAAAAATGCTACCATATCCTAGCATTATATAACATTTTGTCCTTAACACCAGAAACTAGCTTGCATATCAAATAGCACTATCCTAGTGCTATATAACATCTTGCCCTAAACTCCATAAACTACCCTTGGAGACCCCTGTTAAAACCCAGTCCTTATTCTTAAACAGCCCACCCTATTATTAGACTGGACAACATGGATATGCAATTTCCAAATGTCTCTGTGGCCAAGTTAGTAGATTTGGGTATCCTAAGGCAACTTGGCAATTGTGTCGTTCTCAGACAACTAGTTAATCGTTAAAGAAATTAACATGGTATGTAAGAGATGTAAATACACAACTTCCTTGGAGAAAAAAAAATAATGTACAAACAAGATTGTCAGGAATACTAACACTACATCACACCCAGACACACACACACACACACACACACACACACACACACACACACACACACACACACACACACACACACACACACACACATACACACATACACACACGCACCCGCGCGTGCAGATTGTCTTATGCTAAGGCAGTTAAAATAAACTTTCCTAAATCACAAAGGCATCCAAAGCCACCTAATGACAACACTGCTCTTCAGCAATCACTAAATCATACATCAAAAGCAATGCCAAACATGTCACATAAGTCTACACTCAATGGTCCCCAAGAGCATCCCCATCAGACAGACATACTTTACCTCATACTCTTGTCACCTGGGACTTCATTGTGTGACAAACAGATGCCCCACTCACCCCATTAGACAAGGGGAAGATAATGGTTAATTACCTATCTAAAGCGAGAATTCACAATATCATGCATGCACTCCAGGTACCAATATGATTAGGTCATAGTCCATGTGGGTGTAAATGACCTGAGACATACCTCACTGGACTATATGAAAAGAGACATAATGGATCTCTCAAAATATGTGTCACAGATAGATATGACATTGAGAAGCATGCTACCTTCACCGAGGATGATGCCACAGTATGAATATGAAATGATTTATTTTAATAATTGGCTTAGTTTCTTGTGTCACTCTAGGGAGATCTAATATCTGTCAACATGAGTGGACAAGTTCAAAAGACCACATTGCTTTGCCAAGGATGGGCAGTACCTATTCCCCCTAGACATTTGCATATTGGCTAAAACTTTATCCACCCCTTACAGCCATTTTTAGTCAATCCCAAAAAGACAAAATCATCAACATAGTCTACAAGCAACCTTAAGGTTTTACTGCTCAGTGCTCGGAGCCTAAAAAAAATTCCACACCCTTCAAGCCCTCCTCATTCTGGAGAATGTAGAGATCTTTGCTGTGACTGAGACTTGGCTTAAAGCCTTAGAAAGTACTGCAGAAGTGCAAGGCTACAGTGCCGTCCACACATTTAGGCCAACAACAGCACAGAGTGGAGACAAAGGTGGTGGTGTCTTGATCTACTTTAGCAGCAAACATAGCTCCAGGTTAGTTAGACAGAATGATACCATGGAGCTCATCCACATATAAGTCACTGTAAAAAAAGGTCCCTCACCATATTGTGGCTAGCTACAAGTCACCATCCATGTTCCTAGAGTCTTACAACTCTTACCTAAACCTACTAGAGGCACTCACCATCTAACTAAACATACTATTCATGGGCGACTTTAACTACTCCACTATAGACTGGGAAATGTACATCACCTCAAACTCACAGGTACATAGCTTCCAGGGCTTTATTAATGCAAACACCCTAGAACAGATAAGTGCACACCTCAACCAGAGGATTAGCCACACTGGATCTAGTACTTATCAACATGGGAGAGCATTACATCCACCCCCTATGTCACGTCCTCACTAGTGAGGTTGGATCACAAAGCTGTCTCATTTGAAGTAAAAATCAACCCAAAAAATCCAGCTAAACCAGTAACAGTCATGAACTACTCAAAGGCAAATGTCATCCCATTAAGTGAGTTTATCAAAACTCAGGACTTCCCCAACCCTGAGACCACAGCTATTTATGCAGAATTATTCAGAGTCCCTGTAAAAACATATGAATGGCTGCATAGAGGCTGCTGTACATACCAGAAATAAACTGAACGCAAACACCAAAACAAATCCCACTGGTGAAATCCTCACCTAAATAGGGTATATAATATAAAAAGATAGCTTGTGGCCAAAATCAGGAAGAGCAACTGTCCCTTAAAGACATGCAATCTTTCATACAACTAAACAAGAAACTAAGAGTTCTAATATATCCAACAAGGCCAACTATGAAGTCAGGATAGCCTAGTAGGCTGAGGACAAGCAAAAGCCTTATTTTTTTCTCTTTCTGGAACCTTAGAAGTAACACACAGCAGTGTGCTGAACTGTTGGTGAATGGTACCACCTTCACTGATCAGGCTGACATAACAACTTTACTGGTAGATAAATTCATCTCAAACTTCACCCCCACTCCCCCATCTCCACCATGTAAAATATCCTCTACCATACTTCTCTCAGCTATCAGTAGGCACCAGACGTTGCCAGCAGTAGTTAAAGCCAAGAGCACCAACTTCATGCATCCCAACATCATTCCCAGTTGCCTCCTGAACAATCTAAAATGTGACCTATCAGGATTATTTCAGGCACTCTTCAACTACAGCCTCAAAACAGGCTCCATTCCAAGTGAATGGAAGACCACAACAGTCATTCCTCTCCACAAGGACAGGCCATCAGCCGACTTAGGGATCTGCAGATACATCAGTCTAACAAGCCTAATATGCAAAGCCATGGAAAGAATTATCATGGAAATGATAAACAAGGACATTGGCAACCTAAAGACATTGGACCCATCCCAATTTGACTTTGTTAATGGAAGGTCATACCTACTTAACCTGGTAGACTTCTTAAAGAAGGTCACCAAGACAATGGACAAGGGTAAGACAGTGCATACTGCATATCTTGACCTGGCTAAGGCATTCAATACAATACCTCACTCAGACATTGTTGGTAAGCCCTCTGAGCTAGGTATAAATCCTCACATAACTCACTGGATTATTGGCTGACTCACAGACAGGACCAAGAAGTTAGGATCAGTGAGACCACCTCCACCAAGAGACCAGTCACCAGTGGATTGCCCCGTGGCTCCATGATGGGCCCGCTCCTGTTTGGCATCTACTTCTTAGAAGTTAAGGCTAATGTTCAAGGCCTCTGGCTCACCAAGTTTGCAGATAACAATAAAATGGGAGCCATTATAGTTTCCTCTAAAGATACCAACATCTTGAAAGTGAGTCTAACCCAGACAAATGACTGGTGCCTAAGCCATGACCTAAAATTCAATGCTAAAAATATTTTAACTGTCAACCCATGTTAATTATTCCATCTATAAAATGCCCCTAAGAGTTGACCCAGTAGTTAGGGATGTGGAAACATATGTAGATAGCAATCTGACCTTTGACCAACACATAGCTACGATAATAAGAAAATCATTCTATGTCACCGAACTTATAGGTAAGGTTATGGCATCCAGGTCCAAGGAAGTTATAGTACCACTCTACTTGGCTCTTATCAGACCTATCATTAAATACAATGCCCCCTTTTTTGTTATGTATCTAACCAGACACTTTCAAGAGTTGGAATGCCCTCAAAGGTTTCTCACCAGGACTTTCAGGTTATGAATACTCTGTCCTACACTGATTGCTTAAAGGTTCTGTCTCTGTATTCAGTCTCCAACAGGCTGCTGATAGGGGATCTTTGCCTGGCTTACATGGCTTCTGTTGCATATGCACAAAGCAAACAGCACCAGAAACACTAGATCCAGGGATCTGAACTTCACTTGTGACATAAACAGAACATGCTGGAGACACAGATATGTGCCCCAAAGGATCTGCACATTATGGAATAGATTCCCCATCCACGTAAACCAGAATTCATCCCTGACCCTATTCAAACAAAACCTTGACAACTGGATGGGAAATCGTAAATTTACCCTTGTCAGACCCCATGTCACTTATGGACAGAGACCATGAATAAAAAAGTATTATTCTAACATCCCCTCTACAAATCCTTAGTTACCTCCTTGCTAACATGTCCCTCCCATATAGATGCCCATGATACTCGGGACCCAAATGGTTTAGGGTGTGCAGCTAGGCTTGTAATGACCCTAGAGGTCATTAGCCTAATAACAACCTCTGAACTTATTACTTTGCATCCTGAAACAGGCATCAATGGACATATGATATGCAGTACATGCAAATATGTATGTTTTTCAATGCAACCATCTGCAAGTTTTCACTGTGTCTATATATGTCTGTATATGTCTAGAGGTCCACTTTATATATTTGAATAAATTCCTTTGCCCTGCATTTTGCAATTGCCATCTAAGATGTGAAACTCAAAGGACCTTCTCATACTAACTACAATGCCTACCAAAAAAAGCAAACAGCAAACATTTGAAGTTAAATAAAACACAGGAATTATTAAACTTATTAATTATTAACATAAGAGCAAATGCTTTCATCACTAAAATGACAAAAGTGCTTAATAACTCAATAAATCCTGCATGGTCATTTTCCACCATGTGTGTGTCACAGCACAATGTGTACAAAGTAGCACCAAGTATTAGATTCAGTAAGCTCCTTATAGAGTTGTGCACCCCCACGCAAACAAGGTAAACACAGTGGCATGCTAATTACATCATAAGCAGCTGAATTGCTTTCTAATCAACCAATCCAACATGATGGAGCTATTCAACAAGCTATAAATCAACCATGTAAATTCCATGATGGTCTTTCCTGCGAATTCCAAAACTTTTGGAATACAACCATGGAAAGAATCTACACTGACAGAATGTTAGGGGTTGCTGCTGCTTTAACTCATTTGTATGTGCTACAGGCTGAAGCCAATGCTGCTGCTGCCAATAGAACTAGGCCAAGAAGAAGAAGAGTTTGCAGGCCCCATTTAACTTTTCACAACCTACATGACATGGAAATTGTAGAGCACTACAAGGTAGATAGGGACACATTACAGGAACTCTGCGACCTCTGCAATCCTCAACTCAGAGCTAGAGCCAACCAAGGGGAACCCAACCAGTGGAGACAAAGGTATGTGTAACACTTAGAATCTTAGCTACATTCAGTTTGTTAAGTTTATCAATAATGCCTGAGTGTTGGATTGTATCAAAGGCCTTTGCCAAGTCAGGGTATGCTGTGTGCACCAATTTGTCCTCGTCAAGGGCCCTAGTCACATTTCTGAAGAAATCCACCAGGTTTAATAGGCAGGATCTGCCATTGACAAAGCCAAATTGGATCAGATCCAGGGTTTGAAGGTCGCCTGTGTCTTTATTTATGAGTTCCATTATGACACATTCCATAGCTTTACAGATAATGCTGGTCAGACTTATGGATCTATAATTCCCTGGGTTTGTTGGTAAGCCACCTTTGTGGAGGGGAATAACTGCTGCTGTTCTCCATTCTGCAGGAACAAAAGCTGTGGTTAGGCTGTGATTGAATAGGGTACTTAATGGTGATGATAGTTCTTGTCTTAGTTTGTTTAGAAGACAGTCTGGAATGCTGTTTGGTCCCATAGAGGCTGTGTTTTTTGCCTTAGACAAGGTTTTAATGACCTGCTCTTCGAACATGTAGTATGGGTGTGTGTTGGGGGGGGGGGTTTGAGGCCAAGATTTGTAATACATTTGGAGGGGATAAGGGAGTGAAATGTTTGCCAAATCTATACACTAGTAGGTTTGCTATCACTGCGGGATCAATGTGTGTGATACTGTTAGCGACTAGCTCGGCACATGCTTGAGTCCTACCTTTTAGGCTACATACGTAGCTGTAAAATGCCTTATGGTTATCCTTGGCTGCGATTGCTAAATATTTCTCAAAGTTACCCTTAGAAGATTTGACATGTTGTTTTAATTAAATAAATAAAAGACTCATAAAAATGTATAAAAAAAAAACAAAAAAGAAAAGAAAAACAGTATAAACTACCAAGCTAACCCTTTATTAAATACGCAAAAGTGACTGGTAAGCGCTTTCATTCAACATGAACTTCTTCAGACCAAGTCACAATACCACATTAATCACCATTGAATAACAAAGTAAAAATGACACGATCAGCTAACTCAGTGCCTTAACCCTTTCTTTTTCAGCACTATTTTAAAATTCTCTCTGTCATTAATACCTAGAAAACCACATGCATTCAGCCTGACTTGCCAGCAATATTCTTTCCAGTCAAGATCCTCCTCAGCATCCCACCTCCACTCATAATTTTTAACCTGACCTATTACAGTGGTTTATACCATTTTTCTTTTCGATGTTGTTTTGGCCTCACCTTAGTTTTCTTAGACAACAACTTTCTGCGTTTGTTATAAAGTTTGTTGATGCTGGATCTCCACCACGGTGGCTTGTTTTTACTTGGGCCTCTGGTGTTGATTCTCTCTGGAACAGCTGAGTCTATACACTTATACAAGTGATTGTACAGGGCTTTAGTGTAAGCTTTGGTGTAGTTACCACTTCCAAATCAGGGGTGGGGCTTGGAAGGCATTTATATTTTCCCCTAGGAGGGTATAGTTTGCTTTGGTGAAGTGTTTTAGTCTATCTTCACTCTTTGTGAGTTCTGGTGTTAGTGCCAGTTCAAAAGCGACTGATTTGTGGTCAGATTTGACTAATGATGGTCCAACAGTTGCAGTGGTGCATCTGTTTGTCATGTTATTGAGGACCAGATCAAGTATGTTTGTTCCTCTTGTTGGGGTTTGAACAAGTTATTCCAGGGCATTTGAGTTAACAAAGTCAAGGAACTTTTGCGCTATTGAGTTAGGGCTGTAGTAGGTTTCCTAGTTGATGGTGGGATAATTGAAATCCCCCATGACCAGTGTGCTTAGCAAAATTTGGACTGACTCCAGTTTGGTCAAGTAGGCTGCTTGTGCATCATGATCCATGGAGGGAGATCTATAACTAGCTATGACTTGAATGTGAGTTGTATCCAGAGCAATCTAAACTTAGAGTAACTCCATGGAGTTGTCCAATCTAACTAATCAGGAGGTGAATTTATCCCTAATATAGATAGAAACACAACCTCCTTTGGTTCCCACACATTTGTTTTGCAATTTGAAGGTGTGGAAGGCATTGTAGCTCTGCACAGCTGGGGTACTCTCTGAGGCCTTGAACCAGGTTTCTGTGACTGCACAGACATTACATCCTCCAGTGATAGAAGTGCTTCTAGGGTGTGCAGAGTTTGGTTTAAGATCCTAGGGTTTAGCAATATAACCCTTATTTTGTTATGGTTGGCAATTTTCACATTGGCAGTTTCTTTTTGAGACCTTGCCTAAAAAAGGCACTATGGGGGAGGCAAGAACCTTTGCCAGCAGCTGAAAGCCTAGGGGTGCCAAGTGCAAACCATCTCTGGCAAAGCAGAGAAGTTTGTTGACCATGTCATCCCAGGTTGATAGAAACAAGATCCCATTTGAATGACACCAAAAACTTAGCCAATTATTAAAATCAATCATTTTTTGCTTATACTGTGGTGTCATTCTAGGTGAGGGTAATATGCTGCTTAAGCCTAGGGACATACCTGCCTGGGACACATACTCGGAGAGGTCAGTCATGTCTGTCTTCGTATAGTCCAGTGAGGTGCATCTCAAGTTGTTGACTCCAACATGAGCATGACAGAGTCATAATGATACTTCTCAACAGACCTTAGTGCATGCATGAGCTGATGAATCCTGGCTCTGGACAGGCACTGACCGTGACTTTCTCCTTATCTAACCTGGTGAGTGGGACATCCATTTTTCTTACTATGGAGTCACTACCCAACCATGTTTAATAATGGTACTTGTGATTTTAGGCTTCTAAACACCCTAGGACCATTAGGCTAGCAGCCACCTATGAAGCTGCAAGCCTATGCAGGCCTCCCAGCATCTTGTCTCCCATGTGGCCTACTTGCATCATCTACTATAAGTTCAGCTGCACTCTTGTAAAAGTCAAACGTGTGCCATGGCACTTGCATAAAATACTGTGTTCTGTAGTCTGTTTACTTAGGTAGGGGTTATGTTCTCACTGCAGGCAACTGGGTGTGTGTGTCTAGACAAAAGGCAGAAGTGTGTATTCCACAGTTACTGCTGCAATACCATTAATTGACAGTATTTTGATTCTTGCAGATGCCTACATATCCATTTCATGCAGCCCCCCCAACATCTTGTCTGCCTCATGGCCTGCTGATGTCATCTACTGTAAGTTCACCTGCACTGTTATAAAAGTCAGACTTGTGCTGTGTGGCATGCATAAAGTACTGTGTTTTGTAGCCTGTGTACTTATATAGGGAGGTGTTTTGTGCTCACTGTAGTCAGTTTGGTGTGGGGGTGTCTAGACAGAAGAGCAGGAGTGTGTATCCTGCAGTTACTGCTCCAATGCCATGGATTACCAGTATTTTGATACTTGCACATGCCTACACATGCATTTCATGCAGGTCTCCCAACCTCTTGTCTCCCAGATAGCCTGCCGATGTCATTTATTATAAGTTGACCTGCTTCAGATTTGTGCTGTGGAACTTGCATAAATTTCTGTGTTCTGTACTCTGTGTACTTAAGTGGGTAAGGGTTCTGTTCTCACTGTAGTCAACGTGGTGTGTGTATGCTCTTGCTTGACATTGCATATAGCATTTTAAACTAGCATGTGGGACACTGTTATTACCATATTGCCCTCAATAGACACTGCTGATGTCATCAGCTATAAGTGCTGTTTGAGACACTTCATGTTGGACTTGTGCCATGGCGCATTTTTAATGTACTAAATTCTGTATTCTGTGTACTTAGGTAAGGGTTCTATTCTCACTGCAGTCAAGTGTGTGTGTGTGTGTGTGTGTGTGTGTGTGTGTGTGTGTGTGTGTGTGTGTGTGTGTGTGTGTGTGTGTGTCTGTGTCTGTGTCTCTGTGTGTCTGTGTCTCTGTGTGTCTGTGTCTCTGTGTGTGTGTGTCTGCGTGTGTGTGTCTGTGTGTGTGTGTCTGTGTGTGTGTGTCTCTGTGTGTGTGTGTCTCTGTGTGTGTGTGTGTGTGTGTGTGTGTGTGCACTTGCTTGACATTAGAGAGAGCATTTTACACCACCATGTGGGACACTGTTATTAGCATATTCTCCTCATCAAAACCTGCTGATGTTATCAGCTATATCAGATTTGTGGATATGCAGTACTCCCACCAGGGCAGGGTCAGAGACTGGCCTGGAGGCCAGGCAGATGTCACCTCATCCTATGTGAGACAGATTACAGTGATATGGCTTTTAATCTATCCACATACATCATATCATGGTTTGTAGGCCCTGTGTTTTCTTTATGAGAAAGCCCTGTGGTCTCTTCAGATGCTGCATGTGTCTGGTGAGGTTCATGCAAAAGAGTGCATTGTACTCTATTAGTGTTCTGATGAGGTTTGAGTACAGTGCTGTCATACAATCCTAAGATCTGAATGTGATGGTGTGACTTATGATGTGCACAACATCAATACCAGTGTGGACACTTGGTGGTTGATGTTCAGACTGCTATCTACATGTGTTCCCATTACTTGCATTACAGGGTTTCAGCATAGCAGGACTGTTGTCAATGCTGTGATTAACAAGGAATTCCACTTTTCAAACAAACAACATAAAACACACACATTTCTGCATTTATTTGTAGATTGTGTGCCTTTGTTACCAATCATTTGTCTGTGTTACCTCTTCCTGGACTAAATTATCATAATTGATGGAGTCAATGATTACATCCAATATGCAAGCATCATCAAACTTGGTAAGCCAAAGGCTATATACGTTAGCATGAGCTGTCAAGAAATAGAGTCCAAACAGTAAAGAGCTAAGCACAGATCCCTGGGGTTTGCCAGTGGTGACAGGTCTACTGGTACAGATTGCTTCACCAACTTTCACAGTATGTGTTCTGTCAGTGAGCCTATTGTTTACCCATATAGTGCCATAAGGTTTAATCCCCAGCTGGGAGGGTTTGTCAATAATACCTGCATTGGAGATTGTGTAAAAACTTAGGCCAGATCACGATAGGCAGTATGCACTGTCTTACCTTCATCCAGGCCTATCTCATGGAATCACTGGGCTGTGACAACTTGACAGATGGTGTATGGACTGACTCAGGACATACACCTTCCTGATATGCTTGAATCCACACTTCAACACACCCTCCATACTGGCTATGCTCCCATAGAAGGGTATATATCAATATGCACCCATCTGAGTTGGGGGGACAGCACCTGATGCATGCATATATAGACACATTCTTACTCTCCTCAACTGTGAGGTAGACAACATGTCATCATGGACCTCTTCTAAATGGACACTTGTAATATTCCAGCTGTGTGCAACAGACCTGTATGAGTCATTAATGCTAAATCATGTCTGTTACATCTGATGTCCTCAAAGTGGTCACTGATGGCATGCATGATGACAACAGTATCATCCTGTGGAACTTGACCAGGTCAAGGCATTTGACACAAATCCACACTGAGGTATTGAATCAACACTGTCATATGTGGCCATAAACAGCTATATCACCAACTGGGGAGACCAGTGTATCACATATGTGGCATCACACCATGTTGAAATCTGTGAAGTGACTTATATCTCAGGTCCAGTGATCAGGTCCGTACATGAGGGCTGTCTGCAAGGCCCTTTCCTGTCTATTATTTAAGTGATGGACATCACAGATGACATACACATCCTATGTTCAAACAGCTGCCTGAAGGCCTACAGATTGTGAGCAATCATTGACTCCAACTGTGGTATTAGTATAATGCAGACAGTATAAACATATACCATATATTTCTGCCACAGCCATGACAACACTTGCAATGACAAGAAAGCATGGAGGAATTTGTTAATTCAGGTAGACAAACATACAATCCAAATATAATGTAGACAACACACCCTATAATCAGACCAGTAGGTATGTGAACCAGTAGGTATGTGAACCATGTCCTGGGGTACATGGTAAGTAGAGTATCCACCAGCATGTGGTCACAGTGCTGACTGCTCCCTTGAATGTAACACACGTACTGCATATGTGAAGGACATTAACATCAGAGGCCATAATACCTTCATAGTTCCCAGACTTCATCACACCAATAACTGAGAACAATGCGGCCTTCTTCATGTTCTTTCCTACACACCTTCAAGTGCTGTGTAACCAAAGTGTACCACCACTCATCCTGAATCAATCTAGAAATTAAACCAAAGGGTAAAAATGTCACACAGACAAACGTTTACTGACAACCATCTGATTCATAAACGAACTGATCCGGTCTGTGACAGATATATTTATGTAATGTCAATGGAGGCAAGACTCTCACATACAAGCACTTATTATTACAAACAGTTTGTCAGAAACACACACACACTAAATGCACCACACACAGTATGGACCAGACAGACAGACCCCCATATACTTCCTACTATTAAGTGCCAAAATTTCAAGCCTCTTCGAACCTTGAGAATACCACTGCATATGCTGAATTGTTAAATAAAACTGTGTACAATCAAGTTAACAGTTGCATAGTGACAGTTGTACCTACCAGGAACAAGCACAAAACAAACTCAAACAATAAACCGCATTAATGAAATCCCAACATGCATAGGTTGTGTAACAAAAAGAAGAAAATCATGGCAAAAATTAAAAAGTGCGATACCCAACAAAATAAAAACACTCTCAGTGATTTAAACTAGAATTAAGAGGGCAAATAAAGACAAATAAAGCCAAATTTGAAGTAAAAACAGTCTCCCAGGCCAAAGACAGTCACAGGACTTTCCTTATCTATATCCACAACCTCAAAGGTACTACACAGCAAAGTGCAGAACTAATTATAAATGGAGGTGTCTACACTGGGATGGAAAATATAGGAATCTATTGGACAAAAAATGTGGCTTCAGTTGTACTCTTCTCTTCCCCCAGCCACCACTCTGGAAATGCCATCGAACATAACTCCCTCAAATATCACTATGGAGCAGGTCTTCAATGCACCGTCCAAGGCCAAGAACACCACATCAGTTGGCCCCGTAACATCCCAGAATGCCTTCTAAATAGCATGAAACATTACCTATCAGGACCACTAGAATCAATATTTAACCAGAGGCTCCAAACAGGCTTTTTACCACTGGAATGGAGAATTTCAACCGTCATTCCTCTTCACAAGGGCAGGCCATCTGTGGACCCCTGAAACTACAGATCCATAAGCCTGACTAGTCTCGTATACAAAGCCATGGAAATAATTATCTTGATGATTCCCAATGACATAGGAAACCTTCAGACACTGTATTTGACCCAGTTTAGTTTTGTCAAGGGTAGGTCATGCCTACTCAACTTGGTGGAGTGCTTTGAGAAGGTCACCAAAGTAATGGATGAGGGCAAAATGGTACATACTGCCTAACCTGACCTAGCCAAGGAATTTGACACAATACTGTACTCCAGCATTGTAGACAAACTCACGAAATTAGGCATAAACCCCTATGTCACCCAATGGATAGCTAGCTGGAGTCCACTTCCACAAAGAAGCCGATCACCAGTGGAGTCCCTCAGGGCTCTGTGTTGGGCCTACTCCTTTACAGCATCTACTCACCTGAAGTCAAGACCATTGTCAAGGTCCTCTGTCTGTCCAAGTTTGCAGAAAACTGCAAACTAGGTGCAATCATAGAATCCCCACAAGAAACAAATATCCTACAAGAATAGCTGACATAGACAAATAACTGGTGTCAGAGCCACGGTATAAAACTCAATGCCAAAAAAACTGAGGTTCCTGACAAAAAGAAAATGGTGTAAACAACATGCTCTGAGCAGATTACCTCAAAGCTCTATCCTAGTTGTCTGTCTCCTACAGATTGTTGAAGGGTGATTTATGCCCAGCCTACAAGGCATCCTTGAATTCCATTCTGATGGACCTTCTGCATATCCACCAAACAAATAACATCTGCATTACCCAATCTATTGACCTAATCTTTTCCTGTGCCATAAATAGGAAATAATGAAGGGAGAGGTAGGTACGTGTCTCAGAGATTACCCCTTTTCTGGAACAGGCTTTCATGTGAAACAGCATTCTTCCTTAACCCAATTCAAGCATAATTCTGACCAGTGGGTGGGGAAACAGAAATTCACTTCAGTCTAGCATCTACATCTCTAATGGATGGAGGCAGCCTGTAAATGCTTGGCCACCTAAGCCCTAGCCTATATATACCTCTCAAAATAACATTAAGATACCAAAACTTGCCAGATATATTTAGGATGCATTGCTCAACTTAAAAGGTTCCCTGCAGCCATTAACCTAGTATACATCTATGACAGTTAGTTGCTTATCTGGAGCCAGGATCCCCAATATCACACACACACTCACTCAATTCACTGCATCCCAGGTACCATCATAATTTGATTATAGCCCATGTGGGTGTAAATTAACTGAGATGTCCCTAAATGGGCTATATGAAAAGGGACATAATGGGTCTCTTGGAATATCTGTGCATCACAGACAGTTATGAGCCTTGCATTGAGCAACATTCGACCTGCACCATGGATGATGCCACAGTATGAACATAAAATTATTGATTTTAATAATTGGCTTAGTTTCTGGTGTCACTCCAGGAGAATCCAATATCGGTCTGCATAGGAGGGCATGGTCAAAAGACCACAGTGCTTTGCCAAGGATGGGCTTCACCTGTCCCCCCCAGGCTTTCAGATATTGGCTAAAACTTTATCCAGCTCCTTACACCCTTTTTAGGCAATGCCAAAAAGACAAAACTGACAACTTAGTGAAGACGTCTACAAGCAGTCTTAAGGTGTTACTTCTCAATGCTTGGTATCTAAATAAAAAACTCCACACTCTTCAAGCCCTCCTCACTCTGGGGAATGTAGACATCTCTGCCATAACCGGGACTTGGTTTAAAGCTGTAGAAAGTACTTCAGAAGTGCAAGGCTATAGTGTCTTCCACACATTTATACCAACAGTAACACAGACTGGGGGGCCAAAGGTGGAGATGTTTCAATCTATATTAGCAACAAACATACGTCCAGGCTGGTTGAACTGAATGATACCATGGAGCTCAACCACATACAAGTCACCAAAGATAATGTCACTCATGATACTATGACTAGCTGCAGGTCACCTTCTATGTTCCTAGAGTCTCACAACAATTACCTAAACTTAACGCAAGTGCTCACCATCCAACCAAACGCCCTATTCATGGGTGACTTTAACTACCCATCTATAGACTGGGTAACATACACTGCTTCAAACTCATAAGCACAACACTTCATGGACTTTATTAACACAAAGACACTGGAACATATAGTGCATACTCCACCAAGAGAATCAGGCATACTGGATCTGGTACTTACCAACATCAGAGGGTGTTGCACTCTTCGCTGTATCACATCCTCGCTAGTGAGGTCAGATCACAAAGCTGTCTCCTTTGAAGTAAAAATCAACCCAGAACCTCCAGCTAAATCAGTAACAGTTAGGACCTATTCTAAGGCAAACTACCTCCCATTAAGTAACTGTATGCCAAAATTCATGGTTCCCCCTAACCCCAATACCACAGCTAATTGTGCAGAATTATTCATATAGTCCCTATACAAACATGTGAATGGCTGCATATAGGCTGCCATACCTACCAGAAATAAACCCAAAACAAATGTGAAAAATAAACTCCACTGGTGAAATCCTTACTTAAACAGGGTATATAATAAAAGAAGAAAGTTCATGGCCAAAATCAGGAAGAGCAACTCCCGTAAAAACAAGTGCTCTCTTATACAACTAAACAAGAAACCAAGAGGTTTAAGTCCAACTTTTGGGGACACTCATGGACACTACTCTAGCCTTTGACTATCATGTGTCTACAGTAGTGAGGAAATCATTCTATGTTGTGCAACTTATAAACAAAGGTATAGTATCTAGGTCCTTGGCATTCATCAGACCTGTCATTGAGTACAATGCCCCCTTTGGTATGTACTTAACCAGGCACATCCAACAATTGAAAGGTCCTCAGAGGTTCCTCACTAAAAAAATACAGGACATAAGTAATATGTCCTCTGCAGACTGCCTGAAGGCCCTATCCCTGTATTCTGTTTCCTACAGGCTGTTGAGGGGAGATCTATGCCTGTTATACAAGGCATTGTCAGACCCCATCCTGACGGACCTCCTGCATATCCACAAACAAACAGCACCAGACATTCCATTCTAAAGAATTAAACCTTGCCTGTGATATAAATGCAGCCTGCTGGAGAGACAATTATGTATCTCAGAGACTACCCATTTTCTGGAACAGGGTCCCCATCCATTTGAAGCAGAGTTCCTCCCTAACCCAATTCAAATGTAACTTGGACAATTGGATGGAAAAAAAGAAATTCATATCTGATTTGGCACCTATGACTATAATGGACATAGGCCGCCTGTAAATGGTTCATCTCCCAGCCCCTGCTTTTACATGTTTCATCGCCTAACCCCTGCTTACACTTATCAGGGGTACCAGAACTTGTCAGAGATTTGGGATGTATGGTGAGGCTTAAAAAGGCCCTTGTGGTCATTAGCCTAGTAAACACCTATGAACCTATAAACAAGGTCAAGTATGAGGTCAGGATAGTCTTGCAGGCTAAGGACAATCACAAGGCCTTCTTCAGCTATATCTGGAACATTAAAGTCAAGATACAACAGTGTGCTGAACTGCTGGCGAACAGCATTCAGGATGACATAGCAAATCTAATGGCTGATAAATTTAGCTCAAACATCACCCCTCACTCCTGCTGCCCAGCTCCACCAGGTGAAATCACCTCCAACATAATTCCCCCAATTATTATCAGGGACCAGGTGTTGGCAGCGCTTACTAAAGTCAAGGTTACTGCCTCCATATGTCCTGACAACATCCCCAGTTGCATCCTAAACAGTTTAAAATATGAATTATCAGGAGCACCTCAGGCATTCTTCAGTGACAGCCTTGAAACAGGCTATGTTCCAAGTGAATGAAGGACTGCAACAATCATTCCCCTCCACAAGGGTAGACCATCAACTGACCCAGGGAAATATAGACCCATCAGTCTAACAAGTCTAATATGCAAAGCCATGAAACAAATTATCATGGAAATGATAAACAAGGACACTGGCTTGGTTAAGGGAAGGTCATGCCTACTTAACCTAGTTAGCATCTTTGAAAGGGTCAAAAAGGCAATGATGATGGTAAAACAGTGCATACTCCTTATCTTGACCTGACCAAGGCATTTTATACAATATCCCATTCAGGCATTGTTGACAAGCTCTCTGAGCTAGGTATTAATCCCTACATAACTTACCAGATAACTGGCTAGCTCACAGACAGGATCCTAGAAGTCAGGATCAGTGAGACCACCTCCACCAAGAGACTGGTCACTAGCAAAGTACTACAGAGTTCCATGCTAGGCCAACTCCTGTTTGGCATCTACTTCTCAGAAGTCAAGGCTAATGTTCAGTGCCTCTGGCTCACCAATTCACAGATTACTGTAAATTGGGAGCTATTACAAATTCAGCCCAAAACACCAACATCTTTCAAGAGGGCTTAATACAGACAAATGACTGGTGCCAAAGCCATTGCCTAAAATTCGATACTTAAGAAATGCATTATAATGTCCTTTTGGAAACTGTCAACCTAAGTTAATTACTCCATCAATAAAACAACCCTATGAGTCAACCCAGTAGTAAGGGATCTGGGAACATATGTAGACAGAAATCTGGCCTTTGATCAACCCGTAGCTAAGATAATAAGAAAATTATTCTATGTCACCCAGCTTATAGGTAAGGGCATAGTATCCAGATCTAAGAAAATCATAGTGCCACTGTACTCGAGTCTTATCAGACCTATCATTAAATACAATGCCCTATTTAGCATGGATATAACCATACACTTGAATCAGTTGGAATGCCCACAAAGGTTTTTCACCAGAAGAATTCAGCACATTGATACCTTGTCCTACATCAATCACCTGAAGGCTCTGTCACTATACTCACTCTTCTACAGGCTGCTAAGAGGGGATCTTTTCCTGGTTTACAGGGCTTCCTCAAACCCAGCCCTGATGAATTTGTTGCAAATGCACAAAATAAACAGCACCAGAAACACAAGATCCAGGGCTCTGAACTTTGCCTGACATAAACAGAGGGACAGTATGTGTCTCAAAGGATGCCCACACTATGGAACTGACTCCTCCTCCATTTAAAAAAAGAGTTCATCACTGACCCTATTCAAACAAAACCTTGACAATTGTATGAGAAACCATAAATTTACAGTAGAATCCACAAACCAACTGCAGTAAAATTCACTGTATAACTATATTACTCAAACAAAACAACAAACAGATGAAAAAACGCTCAGTTTATTCACATAAAACGGAATAAAGCTTTTGGGTAACACCCTTCATCAGTATACACAATTCATTTAAAAGAACCATTTTAAATCATCAGTTTTTAAAAACACATGACACAACCAACCAATTAAAATTGATTTTCAATTAAAAATAGAATCAATTCAACATGTTATTCATCTGCAAAATATACAATATGTTCAACCTACAAGATGCATATAAAAATTCCACAGCAAATGTGTGCATAAAAATAAGAATAAGGTAACATAATCTTCATAAAAAAATCATAGTTACATATCAGAGATTAGAAGGATAGTTGAAACCAATGCATTGGCAAAGCATTATAAAGATAGGGGGCCAACACATGTATTTAAATTCAAAGTACTACAGGTATTATACAGGGATATGAGGGGTGGTGATATTAACAATAAACTTGATATAGCAGCGTATAAATGGATTACTATGTTAGAAGCAGATAGGTACCCAGGACTTAATAATTTAGTGAGTATAAAACCTATATTAGTAGCCAGGCAGAAGCAGTATAAATAACAATAAATATATATAAGTATCTATGTTTAATTGAAAATCGATTTTCATTGGTTGGTTGTGTCATGTGTTTTTAAAAACTGATGATTTAAAATGGTTCTTTTAAATGAATTGTGTATACTGATGAATGGTATTACCTGAAAGCTTTATATTGTTTTATGTGAATAAATTGAGCGTTTTTTTCATGTGCTTTTTGCTTTGTTTGAGAAACCATAAATTTACCTCAAGTCTGGCCCCCTGTCCCTTATAACAGACACCGACAATAAGAAACGTTTTATCATAACTAACATCCCCTCATCCAAACCCTTAGTTACCTCCCTATTAACATGCCCCCCCCCCCCATATAGATGTCCATCATACTCAGGGACCCAAATGGTTTAAGGTGCACAGCTAGGCTTGTAAGGGCCTTAGTGGTCATTAGCCTGGTAACAGCCTACAAACCTTTGAACCCATTTGGTCATATTCCAGTTACTGTACCATCATTTTTGTTTTTGTCTCCTTTTCAGTAGTTTTTACTTATCCTGAAAATCTCAGAGTCGTTTTTTCTCTCTAAGGTGACTGAGGAACTTTCTCCTTCAGATGCCATTGCCATCTGTTTTTTCCAGCTCTACTCCATACTGCTTTCTAACCCCTTTTATGTTTTCACAATTGTTCTACCTTTGGCTTCACTTTTTTCATCTTTGTTGAACTTCTGGACATCACAGCCACCTCAGCTACAAGTCTGTGCCAAAAGTGTGCAGGCTTTTGTTGTTTTGAACTGTTTTCAGCCCAGAGCTCTGTTTTTAACTGCTAATACTGCCACTGTTATCTTGGACTCCCCCACTAGGGACTACTGTTTTGTCAACTTTTAACACTGAATTTCTTTCCTCAGTCATGATTTTGTTTGGGACATTATTGGATCAAAATGCTGGAAAAATAGCTCTACAATGTACTTCAGAGCATCTAGAACTCTTAAACCCCAGCTTAACATAATTATTTCCTCAACAATTGTTACAGTGCAGTCTTGGCCAGTGAGGATGTGATGAAAGGATGCTGAAAAAAATAAAGTGTAAAACAAAGTGATAGAAAACAATAAAAAAGTTATCTTAATGATGTTGGAAGGCCCAGATGGGGGAAACTGGGGGGGGGAGACTGGGAGTACAGTAGTGGTGGGACAATAGACAGTGTGGGGACGTCATGTCTGAGTCACCATTTTACCTAAAGCCATCCTTGACCCAAAATAAACTGATTTGTACGCAAACAAGCTGCTTACAAAAATATTGGCCAAAATCCTTTTTCAAAGATGAGGTCACTCAACCCCCACCCCATACTGAAGACTGTACAAAATAAAGAAAATAACTATCATCTTCTTCATGGCTGCTTACTGACTGTACTCTCAAGATGCTTTTTGTAGGGTTTTGGAGTGGACAAGGAGGAGGGACAGCCAATGTCAATGTCGTTACAGTGCATAATACAGCCAGCATTATGCTGTTTGCCTGTCTCTGAAACCTCCCCTCACCAACCACGGGTGAAACTTCTCCAGTGAAATTGTGACAGTTAAAACCACTAGTGACACTCCTCCAGTGAAACTCTAGCAGTTAAATAAGCCAATAAGCAGAAATATCATTGTGAGACATTGTATAGATGTAGAAAGTATGTGGCTATTGCATATTTCAAATATGGCTGTGGTTCTCTAATTAGAATAACTACTAAGCCAAGCCAATATGACTGATATGTAGCAGATACCATGTCATGCTGGTTTCTACTTTACTTGTGACTCGTGTGGCAGCTGAAACATACAGTGGGATAAGAGAGACCTGAATAGCTGCTACCCTTGTTATAGCACAGGAGGATGAAGTCTTTGCAAATGAACAGAATGAAGAACGTATATATATATATATATATATATATATATATATATGATATTTTGTCTCTTATATGCCATGAATACACATTATGGTCAAAATCTATATTGTTTTCTACCACTGTATCTAGGTCTTTAGTGATGGTGTTATTTTTGTGAAATTTTGCCATTTATTTTTCAGTTATGATTGATTTTTTTTTTTGCCAAATCACTCAATGCTTCATTTACTGACATTAAATTTGAGGCTATTACTTCTGTAGACCATCCTGGAGAAATTTATCATCTTTTATTGGACAAATTAAGTCATCTATTCCACACTCAGCAGCACATTTGGTTATCCGCACCCCATTTCCTACTTTTGCACATGGGAAGAGTATTTTGAAAAGAAATGGGCACTGCTCAAAACCCTGTGGGATACCACTGGTAATCCCAACTGGAACAGAGAGTTAACTCCTCCACCCAGGTTTGTTTCTTGTTGTTTAAATGGAATTTTACCCATTGGACTACCTATGAATTGATATTTAATACTTTTAATTTGTCAATTAGACCCTTATGTGAAATAGTATGGAAAGATTATTCATTGCCAAGATAATCAGCATACACCATTAGCCCCTCATCAGGTGTTGCTGTTACCCATTCAAAGAATGCTCTGAGTTTTATTGGACAAAAACCTCCTCTTAACAGACCCATAATGTTCCTTATCTAGTAGTTGGACTCTTAATGACATGTAAAGCAGACACTTTTCAGTGTATGTAATATAACAATAAGAGTTTTAAATAGTTACTTTGGTTATGCATAGGATTTTATTGATATTTCGTTGACAGCTACTCACTAATAATTAACTAATTCATATTTGAAGTACATTAATGTGTCTGGGTGGATCTGATGTGCATGGTTTGATAATTTTACCTACAGCACTAAAGCTATATCATCTGCTGTCTGAGCTAATCAATCCTAATGCAATATTAACATAGATAGCAGGAGTACAGTGATGTATGTACTGGTACAGCATGTATGACTGAAGATAGTGACTGATGGCACTGAATCTCGGCAAGATTATCTGCCAAGATGTGGGACAGAGACATGTCTGTGCTGAATATGGTATATGTGTAAATTGATATCTGTGGCATTGGCTACCATGATATTGTACAAAGGCTTCTCACAGAGCTGTACTCTAAGACAGGCCTGCTAACTTTGTCTTACAGAGCCTTGCTGTAATGTATTACCTGTCTGGGTGATGCATTGTGAACAAGAATTAATGCATTATAACCAAAGAAATTCAGTGTTAGTCAAAAGAAAGATGTCTGTTTTGTATTGTACCACAGTGATGCTGCATGGAGCTGTCATGTGACAAATACATTGGTGGGAGGGTACATTATTGCTCCTTTCACTACAGAGTACTGCATTCTTCATAAAAAAAGACCTAATCTAAGATCATCCAAACACTCCACATTCAACTTCATTAGTACAAACATACCAAACTCTGTCTTCACCATGAACATTATCCCACCATCTTTAAAGGACCACTGCCCAATCAGTTTTACAACTATCGATCAGTATATAAAATTATCACCAATATTAAAATCCAATAAAAACAGCCTAGCACTAATACTGATAACTCAAGAACTTTCTCACAGCTGATACCTAAAACAATATACTCTCCTTAAGTGACCCTAATACAACCGCAGCTGTAAGCTTAACAAACTTTCTTCTCCAGCTGCAAGTCTAATTCTTCCCACTTATCTACAGGATTTATAAATCCACCATAACTGAATGACTATCCAACAAACTGAAACATCTTGTCACTCTAACCCCTGGATTCAATAAACTCTGTGCAGGAATAGTGCTATTCCAGCACAGAGTGAACCGTGTCTGTTTTCGCATAGCTTTAACAGCAGCGTGCCTTGCATATTCCAACATTTTGCATGGTTCCAACATATCTGTCTCCTCCTTAATCCCAAAAAAACCAAATTACTACTTTTCACCCCAACCCTTAAATCTGCCCCAATCTCCTTTTCCATTGTGTCTGGCAATGGCACTATCATTAAACCTGATTGTTCCACTAAACTACTAGGCGTTACTATAGACAATCAACTAAACTTTGACTGCCACATTGATCTAACCATCAAGGCTGTTAATAAAAAGATAGGTGCCCTCTATAGACTTAAGCCCTTTCTTACTGCAACCACCAGAGTGTCTCTTGCCCAAACTCATCTCATCTCTACACTATTGTATGCCTCTCCATTGTTTATCAACATTTCAAAAGCTAATCTTCAGAAACTTGCCACAGCCTACCATAGTATTGCCAGGTTTGCCACAGGTGCCCCATTCCGTACTCACCATTGTCTTAATCTCAAAAACCTTAATTGGCTTGAACTTCAAAATCTAATTCTCCAATACCAATTAGTCATCATTTATAAAATTCTCCATTACCCATCAAATACACCCATACTTAATAACCTCATTGCCCCTTACAAAAATCTTACTTCCCTTCGCTCAGCCAGCAAACTACTAGTAGCTACTCTCAAATCTCATAATAAAGCAGGTGACTCCTTATTTGCTAATGCTGTTGGCTCTTACTGGAATAAACTTCCCATAGAACTAACCTCTCTAGGCTCATCTCACCTTTTCAAAAAACAACTAAGAAACTATTTTCAATCCCACTGGCTATGCCCCTGCTCAAATCCTGACTGAGCTCAGCAGACAATCCCTCTCTACAGTCCTCCCCATTCACTTCTACTTGCCTCTATCACTACTTCTATCCCTCCAGTATAGTGCACCTAGCGACCCACCTGCTTAGTAATTTTCCTTTACTATCTATTCTCCTTATACTTGATATATCACTGCAACCTGTCATCACTCCTTTTATTTAACCTAGATGCTGATCACTTCTATACAAATCTCTATCCAAAAACTGTGCCCCAGCACAATATGTTTTATCCACACTTGTTAATGGTGTAAATAGTTATAGACTCTTTATGTGTTACTATTTTCTCTCTTCCTCATTTTAGCAGTCCTACTCTTGCACATATTGTGGGAAAATGGTTCCTCACTATTGTTTTAGTTATTCTTAAACTGCCTCTGCTTTGTTACTTTACTACATGATAATGTTCCTTTATATGCTTATAGGTTTTGTTTACTTTTTGTTTATTGTAAGTTACTAGTATATAGTGGAGCTTTTCTCCTCGGGCCTCTGCTGAAAATGGACATGTATCCAGCCAGACTAGCCCGGTCAACAAATGTAAAATAAATAAATAAAAATATTCATGAAGGTGGACTGCTGCTAAGGCTAAACGGACACGAAGAGTACTGAGTACAGGAGGTATGTCTAAGCAGTGCACAAACATCCAACATGCCCCCTGCACTCAGAAAGTGGCGTATGACACTTTTTAAAAGTATATTAGTGTCTGTGGACACTGAAATGAAATAAAATGAGCTTTTCAGTGTCTGCAGACACTGAAATAACTAGGGGAGCCAGAAACAATGCAGGGAGTGTGTGACAGGTTCTGTCACACATCCCCTGTATTGTAAAAGTGCCATACATTCATAGCCGTCAACTGAACAGGGGTCCGCAGAATGCCCAGATGCCTGCCTCACATACTTCTCAACCCTCTAAAGCAATAAAACTGTACAAAGCCATAAATAATGGGGGGAAAGGCCCACAAATAGGGACATTCCCTAAATATTGCACTGAGAAACCCGGAAAGCTGATAGAATAAAATGTATGTAGTAGCACGGACTTCCTGAAGGGTATGAAGACTGAAACACAAATGTGTGCCATATGAAATTGCCATACGGCCATAGATGTTAACTGTACAAGTTGCTGCAGAATGCCCAGATGCCTGTCTCACCTACTTCTCAACATCCTAGAGCAAGAAAGTTGTACAAAGCCATAAATAATGGGGGGACAAAGGCACACAAATAGAGACGCGTTTGAAATATTGAACTGACAAACCTGTAAAGCTGATCGATTAAAAGGTATACATTAGCATGGACCTCCTGAAGGGTATGAAGACTGAAACACAAATGTCTGCCATCTGAAAGTGCCATACGGCCAAAGCCCTCAACTGTACAGGTTTCAGCAGAATGCCTAGATGCCTGCCTCACATACTGCTTAACCTTCTAGTGCAAGAGAGCTGTACAAAGCCATAAATAATAGGGGGAAAAAGGCACACAAATAGGGACGCATTTGAAATATTGCACTGACAAACCCGGAAAGCTGCCCAGATGCCTGCCTCACATACCTGTTAACCTGCTAGAGTAACAAAGCTGTACAAGGCCATAATTAATTAAAAATATTTTTTTCCATACTAAGGTATGTTTAAGGGGTCTATATTATAAACTCGAACGCTTATCTTATCGAATCCCTAATGTCGACCCGTCCTCATCGAACAGCATAAACACCGAATACCCTAAACCACGAAATTCAAAACATCGAACTATCATACTTGTCGCACCCTACCACCCGCTACATACTACCTACACAAACAAACTAAATAAACCACATACATACACTAACCAAAACCCTACTTCTAACCCTAAACTAAACCCTACTTCTAACCCTACACTAAATCTTACATATACCACCATGTATGCACTTAACCTGCACCCTAACCCTAAGGTCTGTAACTATCGCACACTTACCTTAAAAAGCTAAACCCAAACAAACTAAATAATCCACACACATACACTTAACAAAACCCTACACTAAATCTGACATACATTACCATCTATGCACTTACCTTAACCCGCACCCAAACCCTAAGGTCCGTGACTATCGCACACTTACCTTACGGAGCTATACCGCAGAAGGCCAACCATGACGATTCGATGTTTCTGGTTTTGCTCTTCTGGACGTTTGATGTTTTCAGGGTTCGATAAGGACAGGTTGACATTTAGGGATTCGATAAGGTAAGCGTTTGACTTTATAATATAGACCCATGTTTAAGAGTAGCTGAGTGGGTGTGGCATTATGGCCTTCTGCCCAGCATTGCTTAAACACCCCAGAGGCGATAAATAAAAATATACAGCTAAAATCCTAATGCTGGGATAACATAGTGGTAAGAGTCCCGGCTTTGTATGCAGGTGTTCACAGTTTGAATACCAAAACAGACATTTCATTTTTACATAGAAAAGCAGTGTTAAAATTACTTTTCTTTTTTAAATCATGTAGTAATTGATATTTGTCAACCAGAGTAGTGTAGCTGGTCTAAAATGGAAGTGTGAGTGCATATAACATGTATACACAAGTGTCCCATATAGTATAGTCACACACCTCAGTAATATAATGAAAGCACATAGAGGGACGTCATGTAAAGTAAATAATATACACTTACTAAATGAAGTCATTAGTCTGATATTTTTAAAATTAAAAGTAAGCAATGGTTAGTAGTGCTCAGCTATCATTAGCCGTTTTAAGCATTACTTAGATGTGAATGCTAAGCAGCAGTCAGCTCAGCTAAGCGGATTTGCACACTGTTCAGAAGTGCTTAACAATTTCCCCTTTAAGCATTGCTAAAATCAGCTTACCAGGTTTGCGCACCGCTAAACTGTGCTCAACATTTTCAAAATCGACAAATGACAGCAAAGGGTGGAAATATGGCGTTATTTAAATCGCACAGGCGGGAACACAACCAGTACCTGTTATAGTTCAACCTGTGCAAGAACCATGGCTGGAGAAGGTGAGGGTTCGCGCTTTAGGGTGCACCGCTGGGGTATCCTGGAATCTACAGTCATGGCTGGACTCCTCATAAGTAACCATGATGAGAGACTGCTGCAAGGCCAGTACCAGGGCTCACAGTATATCCAAAAATAGATAGAGGCCTCCAGCACCAAAAGCACCACCAAAAATCCAAAAGGCAAACAGTCAAAATATATAAGGCGGTACTATCAGACTGAGAATAAAACAGCTTTATTAAAACAATAAATATAACAACATCAGATCATAAGTGCTTTTGGGTAGAATCCCTTCATCAGATGATAACTATTAAAACAAATATCACATCCTATATAAAACAGCATAGCCAATCACATTCAATAATTTACCCTCCTTTTTGCTAAGGCTGGTTTTAAAGGAACCACATCATTTAGTTCTGGGGCTTTATCAGCTCCCAGTCTTAATAGCCATTGCATTTCCCTATATTCGGTCTCATTCCTCACATTTCCCATTCTCAGACTTCTATTAATAATAGATACAGCCGTAAAAACAAAAGCATGACCTCCATGTATAGTTATATGTTTATACAATGCATTTTGTTCTTTTTGTAGTCTAATATCAGACAAATGCTTGAAAATTCTATCTTTAAACCTACAATTGGTTTTACCTACATAGTAGGCAGTACATATTTGGCGGCTAGCAATATAAACCACATTATATGTATTACAGTCAGCATATGCATTTATAGAATAATATTTATTAGTTCTGTAATGTAAAAAGGAATTATCTTGCTTAATATATCTGCATGCCTTGCAATTGTGACAGGGAAATGTACCCTTACTCTTAATATGTCACCTTTTTAAGTCATTACAGGAGGGTTCATGGCACAAGATATCTTTCAGATTCTTGTTTCTTTTAAAAACAAATCTAGGTTGTGTTCCTACAACCTTAATTATATCCTCAGCTGTTGAGTAAAATTTTCCAGTTATTTCTGATGATGTTACATATACCACCTATATAACTATTATAAGTCAAACTCAACTGCATCCCTTTATTGCCATCAGATGCCAAAGCATCAGTGGTGCTTTGTGATCCTTCCCCCTATCAATCCATGGTCTGGCTTTGTACCTCCTATATGTCCCACTATTTCTCAGTTCCTTGTCTAACACATTGCTAGTGTACTCCCCTTTTTGAAAATTAATCTTTAAGGAATCTAGTTCATGATTAAATGTACTCTTGTTTGTACATAGCCTGCATACTCTACATATCTGCCTACTGCTCACAGTATAAAGCGGAGGCCTGGAACAGTCTCGTCCGTGATCTCACCAGTGTTACTGGCATCCACTGAACTAATGAGCAGGTCCAGCACCACTATGCCATCCTAAAGAAGAGGAAGGGGGCACAAACTGTTGTGTTTACTCTGGTATGTTGTTGTAGGCTTAGAATGGAGCTGTAAAACAAGATATAAATGAAATGTGAAATATATACTGCACTAAGCTCTGAACCCTGAATAGTAATTTGTAATGTATCAAAGTGTGTTCCATGCAACATTGCCTTGTGTTAACCTTTGCTTTCCACATTGTAGTAATCCAAATGATTAATGTACAGTACACTATCTGTCATGCATGCATCACAGGATTACAAGTTCAGACTTTCTAACCAAGAGACTATTAGGCAGAAACTAGTGAAACAAGAAACAGCAGTTACCCAGTAGCTTAGTGTGATGAGAAATAGCTTAGTCGTTAATTTTGCACACCCAGACACAGTACGAATCCAGGGAGTGGTACTAAGATGTGTGCATATCTACACACAAGGAATCAGAAATAAATGTAAAAACAGCCAGATAGTGCTAACAGATATCTTCTCCACAGGTTTTACAGGATAAGGAAATGTTGTTAGTAGCTGTATGAAGGGTATACTAATAAACTGTGTACAACTGTTCAACTGTCCCACCACATGTCTGCAAATGACAGCAGGAGCGGTACATACAACATGCACTCTTCCCGATACATGTCTCTCAAGTGTCACGCTGTCATGGCTAGTGGACACTGTTGCCAATAACCTTGGACACAGATAGAAAACCAGTTGAAGTATGCCAGTAGCACACTCACATAACAGCAGTTCAGAATACCCCTTCTGTGCCAGATATGTAACCCTGACATGTACGTGTCACCTCTAGTCATGTACCCAGAGTTGTCACAGTTTACCCCATGCCATTCCAGACTAACAGTTTAATAGGTATGTTTGTGCTACAGAAGCTATGGGTCATAGGCAGATGTAAAATGATGGCAGACCCACAGAGTATTGAGCAGTACTGTTGTGGAAAATAGAAGCATAAACAGTTGTTAATGGACTTTTTGTCTCTCTCCCCCCACCCCTTATCTGGATCAATACTATAATTCATATACTACAGGTATGTTGTTCTACAAACCAAATGTTGGGCCCTGTGTTCTATTATTGTTCATATATTTGATTGGTTGCATGTTAACATACCTTGTTCAAACACCATTGCTGGTGGCCTGTTGCCATCATTATTACTCGCATGCTGTTACAATGCATACTGTTGTTCCATTTATGCATGCAACCATTTCAAACCAGTTTTATGGGGTTAATTGGAACACCCATGCATGCTGTTATAACTAATCTTGAAATGTGTTGTTCATGACTAAACAACATATTTTGTAAATCCTCAACACCATAGCATGTTTGGGAAGGCAGTTCCCAGTGGATCCACCTGTCCCGCCTCATCTGGCCATGGCACTGGCCCTCAGCATATCTAAGACCCAACCTGGGACTTACTCGTCCATTGGTCCTGCACCACCTTTGGGTAGAACTGTCTCATGGGATGGGGCCAATCCCCCCCCGGGACCGGGTGCAGGCAGGAACCTGTCACCCGCATGCAGTTCCGGGATATGGTTGTCAGCGTCATCCAGAGTTGGATGACCGGCTGTGCCAGATGGAGGGCTGCCTAGTGCACTCAAGGTGTAGGCTGCCCCTCCTGTCCAGCCCCCAGCACAGCCACCCTCGGGGCCATGAAGTTGCAGTGGTGAGTGCCCATGGGTGGGGACCTCAGTCTCACTGCATCCATTTGGGGGCTCATGGACTTCGGATTCCCAACCACCCCCCCATCAAAGGTGTTTACCCCCTCATGTGTCATATACCACCCCTGTCTGCTGTCTTGTCTGTCTTCTGTCTGCAAATGCAACCTATCCCACCCAACCTACCTTTCCAAACATATGTACAGCCCTTCCCCAACATCCCACTCTCACCTTAAAAAAAAAGGGCATCTGTCCTGCAGAAAAACATTGCCCCATACACAGCTCTACATTTCTCCCCCATGTACAGTAAAACTAATCAAGCTACCCACAGATTATTCTGCAAATGTCTGTCGCCAACACCCCTCCTTGTGGGGTGTGAGGCTGTAAATTCCAAATGATACACATTATTCACAGCTGTTGCTGCAGAAGAAATGAAGAGCTAAGGTCCATTCCTACACCAATCCTACACATCCCTAGCTGTTTTTTTTAATGTTTTACCCCCTGCTTGCCACCATTTCACCACTTTCCTATCACCCTTTTTTCTTTTCTTTAATTAAAATTAGTGCGGGTGTAAGCAGGAGTAAGCGGCGCTAAGTGAAGCTGAGAGGGCTTAACCATCTGTTAGCAATGCTTAGCTCCATGCAAAACCACACAAACCTGCTTAGAACTGCTTAAAAGTGCCTTAATCACTCTGTCTCCATCAGCCCTTGCTCTGCCCAGCAACAAAATAAGCAGGCCTGCTAAGTCTCGAACCTGGGATGCTGTGCACTACAATCACAGTAACGTACCACTACACCATCAGAGCTGTGGAAATCTGTACTCCTTTTGCAAACATATCATGCATTCTGGTTATTTAACATTACTGAAAAAAAAGTCATCGCTTCCAAACCTGGAACCCAAGACCCTGTGCACTACAATCACAGCACACATACTTCTATACCATCTGAGCTGAAGGAATCTGCAATGTTTTAATAAATATATCATGCAAGACAGTCAATTAACATAAGAGAAAAATATATATCTGTAGTACTCATATACATATATATGTATATGTATATGTACATACTAATATTTAGGTTCATAGGTTGGTACTAGGCTATTGGAACTAGGGCCTATACAAGCCTAGCCATAACAATTCCCTGGCTATTTCTTCCCACAATATTTACTTCCCTGGACCCCTGTCTAGCAAGGCGACTGACATGATCCCCTGGGTGAATTTCCTATCTCCCATCCAGTCATCAAGGTTCCTTTTGAAGAGAGCCAAAAAGGCGCTTTGCTTGACATGTATGAGCAGTCTATTCCAGAGCCTGGGGAGTCTCTGGGTCAGGAACTTATCCCTCCAGCATGTTTTGTTCATTGTGATGAGAAGGTTTAGATCCATGGGGCATGTGGCTCTGAGGGATTGGGATTTTTTTTAAGTGCAGCATGTCCAACAGCTCTGGGTTTGACACGGTCTTGTATGTTAAGCAGAGATCGCTTCTGAGTAGACGATATGCGACAGAGTATAGGTGGAGTTTTTTTAGATGGTCAGCATAGGGTATCTGCTTTAGGCCTGTGATTCTTTTAGTGAGGTATTTCTGCGGCCTTTCCAGTTGTTGCAGATGTCGTGAGAGGTACATACCAAATGGGGCATTGTATTCTATAATGGGTCTAATGAGGGATGAGTACAGTTGGACAATGACCTCCTTTTTTCTGGATGAAAATCCCTTAGTGATGAGGTGTGCCACATAGAAGGACTTCCTGACTGTTGTGGAGATGTGGATATCAAAGGTGAGACCACTGTCCACCTGTGTCCTTAAGTCTCTTATCATACTTTCGGTGTTTAGTGTACTGCCACCTATGTGCTAATTCCCGGGTACATGTTTTTTCCCAAAGGGGATAACTATACATTTCTTGGCATTGAGCTTGAGCCCATGGGTCTGGAACCAATCATCTGTTTCTGTAAGGCCCTTTTGTAGAATATCCACATCATTTGGGAATTTAATAATGGCTCCCAGTTTGCAGTCATCTGTGAACTTTGTTAGCCAGAGTCCCTTAGTGTTGGCCTATACTTCAGAGAACTAGATGCCAAACAAGATAACAAACATATATGTGTGTGTGTGTGTGTGTGTGTGTGTGTGTGTGTGTGTGTATATATACATATATATATATATATATATATATATATATATATATATATGTGGGTGTATATATATATATATATATATATATATATATATATATATGGTCCCCTATGAAACCATCGAAGTTACACTACATCGAGAATGACTACATCGAGACTAGACCATCGAAAGTACATAACAGCGAAAACAGAAATCACGACATTTAAAACACGAACACCATAACACCGACACACAGAACGTAAACAACACACTACACTACATAGAATACACACTAGCCCTGACCCAAACCCTAACCCTAAGGTCCGACACTATCGCACACTTCACCTACCTGCACCCTAACCCTAACTCACTTACCCACCCCTAGCCCAAGCTCCGACACTATCGCACACTTCACCTACCTGCACCCTAACCCTAACTCACTTACCCACCCCTAGCCCAAGCTCCGACACTAACGCACACTTCACCTACCTGCACCCTAACCCTAACTCACTTACCTGACCACTCCTACCTCCGTCACTGTCGCACACTTACCGGGTCGCGTTAAACATACACCAGTGCTGTGACATTCCATTTCGACGCTTTGGAAGTCGACGATTTCCATTTTCGATGGTTTGCAATTTCAATATAGCAGTCCCGATCTTCTCATTTTTGATGTAGTGTAAATTCGATGGTTTCATAGGAAACCATATATATATATATATATATACATAGTTTTATATACATATATATATATATATATATATATATATATATATATATATATATATATAGATGACCAACCTCTTACTGCAAGATATCTGCAAAAAGCCCAACAAAGTGGGGGGTTAAAGGGAAAACAATAGTGACAACTTCGAAATATGGCTGTCATATGTGTAGAAGTCTGCTAGAGTGGCATGGTTTGCTTTAACATATAATTCCAGATAGCTTCCAGGTCTGAAACACAAATGAATGTCATTATTTACTGATGTCAATGCTCACATCATCCCAGTGGTTTGTCAGAAACCCACAAATGTTATGGGCAACAGATCAAACATACGAGCCACACATCTGGACAGTGTCTAGACATTTGGACAGTGGAGAGGTATGACCATAGTCATGTAACAGAATAGAAAAACATGTGACACCTGCCAACCATGTCACCCAGCACCTTCTGAACTACAGTAAGACCAGCACAACACTACCCCAAATCAGCTCTGGGGATTTGCCCATGTATATCCAAATATATCATGCACTACAAGGATGGAACTGTAGGGAATAGCAGATACTGATGCAAAAATGTCCACCCAAAACCATTTTCACCACAGTCACAGAAACATACCAGTACCCCAAATGAACCCTAGAGTAGGACAACTGTTTGAACAAACATATCCTGATTGCCAGTCACACACTACACTGACATATACTGGCTCAACTCACGGTCTAATAGGAATCCTGAGGTGTTACAGGACATTTTCCAGTCTGCCCCTACAAACATATACACCTGATAGACCACCAGCAACCGTAGCAGCATGCACAGTCAGATAGAAAAGGAAGTAAATAGTGTGGGAAGAAATAGCCAGGGAATTGTTATGACTAGGCTTGTATAGGCCCTAGGGCCGATAGCCTAGTACCAATCTATGAACCTATGAACCTAATCTATGACACTCACATGTGTTATTCTCCCTACTCAGCCCAGCAAACATTTACACACAACACTGCTACACATTCTTGGCAGTCTGTTAAGAATGGACAGACATACATAACTCTCAACTGTACAGATTTCCACAGAATGTCCAGGGTGTGAGACCATATTCATGATCACTGCTGCATACCACTTCCAGGAGTCTGCTAAGTCATTGGCATGATACCTGGAGTGCAGTCACTAAATAATGATATACCATACCTCTGAACCTCTTACTGCAACACATCTGGACAAAGCATTACATACTTAGGGGATGGGGTCCAGAAAGAGAGACATATCTCACATTGGTGTTACAAACTGAAACAGTTGCTGGTATTACATGCTTTGTTGTAACATAACATCCCTGAAGGATATGATGTCTTAAACACCAATGGTTGTTAACATTTACTGACTACAATCCTCACATTATACTACCGATTTCGCAAAAACAGACATTGCCTGAGGAACAGACCAAACATAACAAGCAAGCCTCTGAGCAGTCTGTGGACATCAAGACAGTTGAGAGGTATGTCAGAGACATATCACTGTCAGATGTCAGGTGATGCAGAAAATGCATGTCCAGACAAACCCTGTTACTCTAGCAACCCTCTATGTGTATAACAGCACTACTTACTTACAATCTGTACCCAATTCTGGAGTTTTATCCCCCATGTTGTTGTGCTGTCTCCACATGTCCTGTCCTAAGAGATATTCCCACCTACTGTCTGTAAAGCTGTAGCCCCCACACCTCCATAATGTCCCCCACACAGGCAAGGAAAAGGGGCAAGGCCCACATGAAGGACATAATTATAGCACTGTGTTGCTATGGCATTGGCTAATGGAAAGACAACACAGCTGCTCTGGATGCAAGTAGCAAGTGTGAGACACCGATTGATGCACAGGCCATCACCTGCTAATGAACAGTGCCTACAAAAGTCTAGCTGCTGCCTATGCAACACAAGTCTCAATCCATCTACACAAAGACAAACTGTGACTACACAAGCCTAACCATTTGCATTGTTGAGAGGAAACACTTCAGTACTATAACAGGTATGTCAATCATGTAAGCTTGTAATGGAATGCAGAAAGGGGGATACAATAATGTCAAATGGAACATTGAACACTGGACTGCAACAAGACCTGCTGGACTCACATGCTGCTGTCTGGCACCCATGGCCATTCCCGCTTGCCCTGTCTGCATTGACATGGAGCACATCTCTGGCCCCTGAGTCACCCCAGCAAAGGTCAACTCATGTATGACTACCACTGGAGTGTCTGTTGTCCAATACTGAGTGTGTCACTGCTAGGCCAGCTACCTGGGATGTTGTAATTATTCATATGTCACCTGTTACCTGCTACTCTGATACATATGCTTGTCTTATAAATGTAAGAGCCTTGTATAGGGTGTGTGGATAGTACACAACAGGTGCAGATGTGTGTGTTCAACTGTATGTATACTGACCCCATACCTGACAACTGTCCAGAGGTTTGCAGACTAACCACATGTCTGCCTCATATTTGTAGTCAATGCCTCATACAGTTGTGTATTGTCTGGCACATCACTGGCAACCCATTAAAGACTGAAGTCATAACATATTAGCATACATTTGATTGTTAAATGTCATATCCTGCAGAGTAGACCTGTGAATGCAGCACCATCTTTGCTGGCAACTAAGTGTGTTTCAGCTAGATTCATAAAGTGACACTATGTACTGGCCTTTGCCCACCACTGCTGTGTGCCTTTGTGCAGATGTCATGCTCTAACAGGTGTTAAGTGCCTTACTATGAAACTCATGTCAATGCAAGTGTACCTTGTCCTGTAGGATGCCGACATTTGTGCAGTCACTGACACCTGCTTTGTAGCTGTGGAGAGCACACCAATCTTTCCAGGTCACACATCTCATCATACCATTTAGACCCCAAATGCAGGCTGGACAAACAGTATGACACATGGGAGACATCCCAAGTGCAGTTAACAGCTGACAAAACCCCTACTCAAATCATAGCTAGCTACAGGCATCCCACCCTGACTATGGACACCCACCACACCTATTGGGACCTGCTGGAATCTGTCAGGATTCAATCGTCTACCCTGCTCCTGGGTGACTTCAAATACCCAACCATAGTGTGCAAGACCTATGCCACTTGAACATGTACGCACATACATTCCTTGGCTTTGTCAATGGCAATGCAGTGTATCAGCAGGTCAGCACTCTTATGACAGGTGGAAATATCCTGTATCTGGTCCTAACTAACATGTGTAGCCACTGTAGCACTCCTACAGTGCCATCCTCCTTGGTAATATCTGACCACATAGCCATCACTGTGCAGGTCACCATCTCCCCTGCTCCCCCCTTTACAGTGTCAAACAGAATTAACTGCACACAAATTACTATAACTCCCCTCAGAGCAGGTAGAGGTAGCTCTACAGCCAATGTCCCATGTGTTGGAACTAACAGCAGTGTCCAGGCCCACACCACAATACTAAGTGGGCACCTACATAGCTGTATGGACTCAGCAATACCTGACAGGACAAGAACATCTCCCTCAAGGTAGGGTAAACACCCATGCTGGACAGTAGCAATACACAAATACCATAATAGATGGAAATAAGTGCTGGACGGGCCAAGGAGAAACAGGTGCCTCATTGGAAGCAATGTCACTTTGGTCTGCACAAGTAAATAGGGCCACATGTGATTTACTCTAAGTCTGTCTTTGAGTGCAGATTGAACACATCCACCAAGGCCAATCACTTGGCCTTCCACACATGTGTCTGCAATTCCAGAGGCAACACACAAATCTGCTCTGTAGTGGTGGCCAGTAACACAACATACACATATGGCATAGATATAGGCAACCGGCTGCAGACAGGTGAAGTGTAAACATCACCCTGACCCTCCATTGGTACACATGTGCATGCACAGCACCTGCCCCCTCCCCTCATCATCAGGAAGCAGGTCTGTAATCTCCTCTTAAAGGCAATGCACAGTGATCTCCATAGGCCTGATATCATCCCTGGCTGCATCCTACATGAATACAGGCATGGGGTCTCAGATACATTCTGCACTGTAGTCAAACACAGCCTGAGCACCAATGTCATCCCATTTGCACAGAGGGCAGCCACTGTCATCCCTATACACAATGGCAGAGCAATCCACCGACCCAGGCAATCAAATACATGTCAGCCTAACTAGCCTGCTCTCCAAGGGCATGGAAGGCAATATCAAGGAGATTATGAACAGGGACATCGGCAACATCGAAATGCCAGACCCCACACAGCATGGTATTGTCAAAGGGAGATCAGGCCTGTTAAACCTGGTCGACCTCTCTGAAGTGGTCAACACACACAAGGACGAGGGGCAGATGGTGAACAATGACTACCTTCACCTAGCCCAATTCTCTCACCATAATCCCCAGGTGGCCAGGATACATATGCCTACACAGCTAGGCACCAGCTTGTATTTTACCAGATGGGTAGCTAACTGACCCAATGATAGTACCCACTCGGTCAAAGTAGTGGAACCCACCTCTAGTTGTAGAGTCTTCCAAAGTGGAGTACCCCAAGGATCGGCCTGGTGCCTCTACTGTTTCAGATATATGTATCTGAGGTACAGTACAAAAGTAATGATCTGTGGCTGAGCAGGTGTACAGATGCTTGCAAGCTGGCCACTGTCTTACATTCCCCTACTGATGTGAGCATCCCCAAGAGGCACTCACCCAATTAATGACTGGTGCAAGAAGCATTACCACAGAATGAATGCCAGGAGTGGCATCATTCTCCCTGCTGTGGCAGATGTCATCCACACTAAGTATGACAGTAATAATGTACTGCGCATGCAATCAGGTGTGAGGTGACTTGTGCACCAAGGTTGGTAGCAACCTGACAGTTTTGCACCTTGTGAACACCACTGTATTGAAAACTGTCTACATGGCCCACCTCACAAATATGGGTATGTCATCCAGGAACCAGGAGGCAACAACATCCCTGTACTCCACCCTTATCAGACACATTATCAAGTACAACGGCTCCTTTGGCATGTACCCTGCCAAGCAAATGCAGCATTTTCAGAGACCACAGAGGTTCCTGACCAGGCAATTCCAGGATCTGCAACTCCTATTTTATACAGGTAGGCTGAAGCCCTGTCCCTGTAATCAGTCTCATACAGACTGATCATAGGTGACCTGTGTCTGGCATACAAGACCATGTCTAAAGTAGCCTTGATGGTGTTTCTGCATACCTGTAAGACAAACTGAACTCATGCATCACACACGCAAGGCCCTCACCTGGTCTGTGACATGTATAGTACTTGTTGGTGGGATAGTGTGGTGTCCCACACAATACACTGTCTGTAAAATAAACTCCTTCCCCATGTCTAGCAGTGTATGTGTATAGCTGTCTGGAAGATGAAGCTGGACAACTGCATGGGAAAAGGATGAGACACCCCTAGGATCCTACATGTGTCCCAGATGGACAGGGGAAACAGGTGCTGGCTTGGAAGGGGCATGGGTAAAATTCTGGGCCTGGCTTATGAGGGCTTCAGGGCCAATAGCCTGGTATCATCTTATGAGGCTATGCACCTAGTACTTTACGTGTGTCTTGTATGCATTGCAGACTGTCCTGCAATGTTGTCCGAAATGAATCCCTGTGAGTCTGAACTGTGTATTACTGCAGTGATAGTGTATAGTCCTGTCCCCTCATCAGTTATCATCACATATTGTTACACCTTGTCAGTGTGTGTGGTCTGTATAGCAGTAAGTCAGCTCTTATAATACGTGCATATGCACTTGGTGACACTATGTACCTCATTCCAATAGCCTTGGTCTTGGCCACAATTACCATTCTGCTACTAGGCCCATCACACAGTAGGATTTGTCACCCTTTGTTGTGGGCCGGAAAATAGCAGTGATAGAGATGGATTGCAGCAGGCAGAACTGCAAAAAGAATGTTTGGCTATGATATCACAGGAATGCTCATTGTCAGGGGACATAGACAACATATAGGTTGCAAACATGTGGATATTCCATGTACAACAGTACAGATGACTGGTATAGGCTGTATAGTGTTGCATGGTGCATGTGAGGCAGATGCCATTAACAGTCTTTAAAATAATGTCATGGGTAGGAGGTCAACAGGCCTTAAAATGGTATAACCTATACACAAAACAGCCACAAGGGATAAGCTTCACACACTACTATAGTTGTCGGTATTGAGGTTAGAACCCCTACCTAACTATTTCCACTATAGTATTACACAGTTATTGCACACGCCACAGAGCTTATAGGGCTGACAAGTGTATACAGGTACATCTAGGATGAATGACATTAGCAGACCTTGTAAAGTAGGGCAATGGGACGTGCACTGGGTGGTCAGTGTCTCACAGTGGTATAACCCACAACCCGAGTGGATATGATTCTCACCCAAGCACAGTTTCCAGTATTGAGATTAGAACCCCTACCTATCTCATTATGCATACTACAGCATTATGCAGTTATCATATGCACCATGGAGCTGATAGGGATTGTACACTGTCACAAGGTATGTCTAAGGTGATTACATCAAGAGCCCTTGTAAAGTATGCCAATGGGAAAGGTACTGGGTGAGAAGGGCATCAAAATACATTACACTACACAGATACACACTTACAAACACACACACACACACACACACACACACACACACACAGACACACACATTTGCCACAACTGAATGTAGAACCCCTTCCTATCTAGTTATCTGTACTATACTATTACATAGTTGTTACACATGCCACAGAGCTTATACGGCTGAATGTTGTCCAAAGGTACTTCTAAGGGCAATGACATCAGCAGAACTGCTAAAGTAGGGCACTGGGAAGTGTTGTGGGTGGGAAAGTCCTCAAAATGCTTCATCCTACAAACATACACACTTGCACATACACTTATACACACACACACACACACACACACACACACACACACACACACACACACACACACACACACACACACACACACACACACACACACACACACACACACACACACACACACACACACACACACACACACACATTTGCCGGAGCTGAGAGTAGAATCCCTGCCAATCTAGTTATTTGTACTATAGTGTTACACATTTATCTCACATGCTACAGAGCTTACTGGGCTGACAGCTGCCCAAAGGTGCTTCTAAGGGGAATTACATCAGCAGGACTGCTAAAGTAGTGCACTGGGTGGGAAGGTCCTCAAAATACATCATCCTATAAACATACAGCCTTACACACACACACATTTGCCAGAACTGGGAATAGAACCCCTGTCTATCTAGTTGTTTGTACTATACTGTTACATAGTTATTGCATGTGCCATGGTGCTTATAAGGCTGGGGCTGTGCAAAGGTACTTCTAATGAGAATGACATCAGCAGGACTGCTAAAGTAGGGCACTGGGAAGTGTTGTGGGTGGGAATAGCCTAAAACTGTTTCACCTACAAACAAACACTCCCTCACTCTGACACACGCACACACACACACACACACACACACACACACACACACACACACACACACTCATACACACACTTACATTTGTCAGGACTGAGATTAGGACCCCTACCTATCTAGTTATTTGTACTATAGTTTTGCACAGCTATCACATGCACTACAGAGCTTACAGGTCTGATAGGTGTCCAATGGTACTTCTAAGGTGACTGGCAGCAGCAGATCTTGTGAAATAAGGCAATGGAAAGTGTACTGAGTGGGAACAGTCTCCTAATACTTAGACCTATGGACACACACAAACACACACGCACACACACACACACACACACACACACACACACACACACACACACACACACACACAAACACACACAGGCAGCTGATGTGATATTATAACCCCCACCTCAGTACTATTACACAATGGGGCTCACCTTTTATGTTGGCAAGTGCAACTGGGTACAATCGGTATGCCACTGTCCACAGCAGGACATCACTCTATGCCATTCAGGGTATCCATGTGTACAACTCACTCTGTGTGCCCCCCCCCATATCTCTCTCTCTATCACTGTCTCTCACTTCCCCACATCTATGTGTGTATATGCTTGACATATTATCAGCTGCCCATATATATGTCTGTGTATCACACGCAACAGATGCAGATATATCACATATGGACCACGTACAGCTAGCTGAGGGTAATCCTGTCTGATGGGTGTGTGTAGGGTCAGTTAAGATGCACATAGCTGTCTGTATACTCAGACATATATACACAATACAGTCATATAGTCTGATGTGGGTTCCAACATGGCCTGTGATTCTCTAAGTGTAGGAGCATGCCCAGTGTGACCTTCTATGGTGAGAGTGGGACTCCATTCCAGGGATAGGTGTACTCTGGTCCAGGTTTTGTGTGCAACAACCATTCCTCTCAGGAGTAAACAGGTCTTTCCTAGGGGTACTGGGTTTGTTTAGCAGACATTTTCTGACATATCTGTAGTCTGACGCTGCAATGTATTGTGTCATTACCAAGTGACAGATATCCTCAGATCATCACAGTGCTTTACCAGAAGAATACAAGAAGTATGATGCACAGACCAATATTATGAGTCCAGCTATGTACATTCTTGCCCAACAAGGCCAGTTGGGAGGTGTGGTTATGGCCAGGTGACTGACAACACTGTGTATACAGTCTAGCAACCTGGTGATATACTGGCTGGGGATATCCTGCTTGTGTGGTATCTTTCTTACCTGAGATGTCATATCCTGGTATGGCCATAACTTCAACTGTACATTTTTTGGCAGATTGTCCAGGTGTTTGCCCAGAAATTTCATCCAGTCTACATAAACATGTGTTTTTATGGGAAGTAAGTTGCATATAATTGAAGACTGATGTTACAAAATAATGACAGACATTACGGTTTCAGACTACATAACCTTCAGACAATTCCCATTAATGCAAACCCCTCATTCTAACAACTTTCTTGGTATGTAAGGGCAATATTTACAACACATGCCTATCATTGCACCTTTGTCCCACTTTTATTTTTGACCTTTTCCAAATGTCTTGCTGTCAGAGGTTGGGAGGTATGGGTATGGGTACAGTGTGTATTCCACTGTGCAGATATGTCCATTATATGTGTAGTATATTCCACATAGCAATATGACTTCCAGGTATTTCATAGGTTCATAGGTTCATAGGTAGGTACATGGCTATTAGCCCTAGGGCCTATATAAGCCTAGCCAAAAAGGAACCCTGGCTTTCGCCACAGTTCAGTGGCAGAACAGTAGGTGTAGCTGACATGCATAATAGTTGGCACTGCAGTTATCTGCACATGGCCCTGTCAAAGACATCACTGTACCTAGGCCACTATGACACAACAGCCAGGAGTAAATGCTGGCCAGATCCTGACAGTATTAACCACACATACACATAGCTCATTGACCCCTGCATATTGTGGGCATGCAACATGTTTTCATGTGTATTAGGACAGCCCTGGCAATGTGTGTTCTGCTGCTATTTCCTTGCAAACATACATGTTACTGAATTTCTGTGGAAATATGGGGGTCACACCGGTCAGCTGTACACATTTTCACAGACTGTGCTGATATTTGCTTTACATTTTGGTTCCATTTAGCATACTATTGTGCCCTGTCTTGGGGACTGGAGGCATATCACTAAAGACCACAGGTCAGATTGTAATGGCATACATTTGAGTTTCAGACTTCTTACCCTTCAGAGCCTTACTACAACTGCAATACCTGCTGCGCTATCACTGTGTAAGTCTGTAGGGGTTAATTCAATATTGTCACCATTTGTGGGCCATTGCCAGACATTTATTTATCGTTTTCTACAGCTGACTTGCTGGGTAAGGCTGTGGGGTGAGTATGTGATCCCCACACTGACATCCATGTTTGTGACCTATGACCCACCCCCATTAGTCCCCTCCCCACATATACTGCAGTGGGATTTGCCACCTTGGGTACTTCTGCATATTGTGGTGAGGCCAGCATTGGGCAGACATTTCCTGATGTCCCACATAGCTGTCAGTTGTCTGCTTCTATCCCAGTAGGCCACCCCATTCCCTTGCATGCATGCAGCAATACCATAGATATGCTACCAGAACATACTGATGCATTCATTTATTGTTCAGAAGACCGACTTACCTTGTGCCTGCGGCAATTGTGTGGATGGTGCTTTGAGGGCTGCCTATCTCAGATGCACACAGTACTTTGCCTATACATGGTAAGTTACAGGTAATGTGACGTGTGTGTCATCCATTTTTACTGTGTGTGCGAGTCAGAGAGAGGTGTCAGTCCCTGAGTGCCTACTGTGTCAGTGTGTGTGCTATGCATTGCCTCTTTGCCAAGGCCAGGCCATACTGGGCACGCTTCCATCTACCTACAGGGCTGGCTCAGGGTGTTCCTCCTACGAGTCCCTCTATGCCTGTGGGGACCTTGGAAATGGTGGGGGACTGTGTGTCCCTTCCCTGTGCTATTTCTGCTGCAGCTGTTTCTGCAGGATCATATTGTCTAGCATGGCACATACTATGAATATGTGTGCACATGTGACTGGAGAGTACTGCTAGGCTTCACCAGATATGTCAAGGCAGTGGAAACGTGATTTGAGCATCCCAAACACATGCTCTATAATGATCCTGGTTTTGTGTGAGTGCCTCATTATGGCATTCTTGAGTGGGTGTGTGTGCATTTCTTATGCTTGTCATCATTCACAGCTCCAGTGCATAGCCAGCATCCCTCACCAGAGGGATGTCCGCCCTGGCAAATCCCTGATACAGCTGTGAGGAAAGACAGATGTAGGAGTCATGATAGCTTCCAGGGCTGCCAGCACACACATTCATGATAATGCCCTGGGCATTGCACATGACCTGGCAGTTGATGGAGGGTAAGTCCTTGTGTTTTATGTAGACCCTACCCTGCTCACCGAGTGGTGCTTTGATGTGGATGTGCGTGCTGTCTATGGTACCCGGTACCTCCAGGTATTCTGCTACACAGTGGAAGAGGTGCATATTGCTGGTTAACTCCTCCCAGATGCTGGGGAAGTAAATGTGCTCACCAGCATGTGGTAGCATAGCATCCAAGAAATGGTGGAGTACCCTGGATGCAGATGCCTGTGAGACCCCGTGATGTCCCTAGTAGGTCTTTGGAAACTACCTGTAGCTAGTATTCTTAAGGCTGCACATACCTTGGTATACACTGGGATGGGTTCCCCTCTGTTGGCTCTGGGTCTGAGTTCAGGCCAGCATAGCTCAATGATTGCTGAAGTATGTCTCTGTCCATCATGTAGCACTCTACTATCTCCAGATCATGTAGCCCCTGGTAGGTTACCCTGGGTCTGAACACTCTTCTCCTGCTCCTCGGTTTGGGGCGGTTGTCAGCATTATCCTCCTCACTGCCATCAGCCTCCAGCACATACTAATGTATCAAAGTTACAGCAGCCCCTAACATTTTGTCAGTTAAAATTCATCTGAGTGTGTACACCAATGGTGCAGAGTTTGTGGTAAAAACCAGACTGAAAGGTGTTCGCACAGTTTATACTGTTGTGCTGCAAATGCTGCCTGTATGATTGGCTGGCTAAGAGACATTCCACCTGTCTGCTATTTTATTTATATCTGATTACTTTTATTCTGCTATTCCCTTTTTTCTTTTACCTTCCCATTTCCACTCCTTTTAAGCCCTGAGGAGCGCCGTGCAAAGCTGGTGCCCAAATGTAAACAGTTCTGTTATTTCCGGGTTTTTGTTTTGTTTTGTTTTAGACCTGGTGCACACCACACAAACCCATTTAGCTTAGGTAAACAATGAGAAATGGTCCTCCCCTGGACACAAACATGCTTTTCATTTCATGGAATAAGTCACTACAGCCTCGGACGCATCCCCTTGCTTAGCTGTGCTTAGTTAAGCTCAAATGGGAGCCGTGGAGCTTCAATGTGCTTACACCAAGCATGACACACCCCCTTTTCATGTCAGCTGCTTCTCCTGCTTACACCACTGCCTTATAGCTCCTACACGGTTAGGTGCAGCCAAAGAATGGTCTCCCATTTAGTGATTCAGTAAAATTTGCTCATTTGCATACCCCACTTCCTTAGTCCCTTGTTACACCACTACACCACAGCCTTCCTCCTTAACAACCAGTGTTACCTGTTATTGTTTTGATTCTGCATGCCATACACTATAATGGCAAAATGAAGATTTCACTTGAAATTGCCTTTTCACATTTTTTTTTCAGCACAATCCCGTTTGTGAGCTGCTGCCCTATGCTTAAACGGCCGAAATCCGCCCAAAAAACAAACTTTGATTTTTATCATTTTGCAAAACTTTTCCATGCCAATGGCCATATATTTGGCCATTGGCATGCCTGAGGATTATTAAACATGCTTTACTTTGAGCTATCATGCCTCCATTTTGAGTTTTGCAGAAATGTATTCGGCTAGTAGCCGAATACATTTCTGCACCTCACACTGTTCTTGCACAGATCCTACCTGCTTACTGAATCAATAATTCACCTCATTTGCATGGTTTTCACCAGCAAATGAGGTAATTAGCATTATTCAGTGGTGTTCTTGTAAGAATAGTGCTGGCAGGCTCGTAAACACTCGCAGCCTTGTTTGCTAGATCACTCGGAGGCCATATTCTGTGCAGGAGCTGCTACACTATTCCTGCATGGACAAAACAGGTTATTGAATCCCTGGGAAAGTTATGAACCATGCCAAAAATTGAAACAAACCACCACAACTGAAAACTGAGTCCCTTTTATAGCTTTATGTAACCTGGTGAAGCAGTTCTTCCAAAGGCACAAAATTATCCTCCAAACAAAGAAGCAAATTATTGTCTTACATTTCCCACTCCCCAAACACTATAGGAAAAATGTTAGCTTTCTTTCAGGAAGAACCCTTCCTTATGACACCCATTCTAAAAACACCATTCAATGTGTCACAACAAAACTTTCCACAGAAGATTTCCATAAAGAATTTAGCAATCTCCCATCAATAAACTCCACCCCCATGCAGATCATGAATTATCTATCCTACCACCATTCAGTTCCCTCTTCCACTTCAAATGCATACATCTCAAAGAAGTCTCTACTCTACTTGAAAATATTCCCAGCAACATCCTTCCTGGATCTGACAACATAAACCCCTGGTTCATATAGCACTGCAGAGATTACCTATAACTTCCTCTAATACTTATATATAATCTGTTTCACACAAAACATCATACCACAAATTTGAAAAACTGCTATAACTGAAGCCCTCTCAAAGCCAACCAACCAAAACAATATCTGTCACTTTTGTCCAAAATCCATCCTCCCAAATCGGTGCAAATTTATAGAAAATATAGTCTATACTAAATTCTCCCACTACCTAAGTACTATCTGCTCTCTTCCAAACAGCACAAATTCTGGCCTAGATGAAGTACTACAACAGCACTTTGGTCCCAGACCAATGACATCTTTCAACACTGATAGAGGTCTTCTTACAGGTGCCCTATTTATAGAACTCACAAAGGCATTTGACCTCATTGACCACTATCTTCCCCCAAGCAAAGCAACTGGCATTGATATTGACCCAAACATCACTCTGTGGTTTAAAATCTTTCACAGTGACAAACACTTTAGAGTTAAAATAGGATCCCACCAGTCAGAATATGTACCTGTTATCAAAAGTATACCACAAAAATCCATTGTTACCTTAACTTGTCTTCTCCATATTCATTAACAAACTTCCCTATGACCTCCCCATCCCCCACTCATCCTCTATACTGACAACATGCTTTTACCGATCAAGTCACTCTAACATCAACATTTGATTTCAGCTCATGATAGACTTATACAAGCTCCACTAATGGGTCATAAACCAGAAACTACTTCTCAACCCCTCCAAAACCAAACTGTGCTTTTTGGAACACCACAGAAAGTTCACAAAGTACCTGACTCTTTAATTATCCTTGGCTTATACAATCATGCCACAAAAGCAGCCCTCACTTTCAAATACCTAGGATTATGGCTTGATCAGTCTCCAAACATCCATTTCTACAAAGACAGGTAAGAGCAAAAATAAGCACCCTCCTCTTCTGGCCCAAAAATATCCCCCCTTTTCTATCTCAACCAACCAGAGGAGCCTTCAGCAAAGGAGATCTCCTCTCTCAGCTAGAATATGGACTATCCATTTTAGCATCCAACTCCAAAAAGAAAACATCACCATCCAGACAATCTTCAACAGCATCTGCTAAATCATTACAAAGTCAGCCCTCCATAAGCAACACTGTATCACCCTAAAAAAGCCCAAATGGTTATCCACAAAACAAAGATCTAATGTACCGTTATAATCCCAGCTCTACAAACTACACCAGATCCAGACCTTTTCTTCCCTTTCAGCTCAACTTCATGGAAAAAAAATCATCATACAACCAGAGATACAACTCACAAGCCACACTAACCTTCATTATACCTAGAACCCAACTCAGTAGCACTCCGCATACATTTTCCTGTCAAGCACATAACCTTTGGTAAGCTCTCCCCATCAACGTAAAGTAAATCATCACTTATTCCAAATTCAGAATGCAACTTTAAAAAGCAAATCTTCACCCAAGCCAAATGGCTCCTGCTTCAACACAGGGCCTATCAACTAATGCACTGTCCCTGTCTCTTTTCTACTTCTCTTCCCCTTTCGCATAATTACTGAAGGTTGACCCACTTTAGAAACGTATGTATATATTGTATATTACACTCTTTTATATTTTTTTATGAAATGTTTTGTACTGCACCCACACAAAGCTTGAAATCAGTTAATACTGATCAATGGGTTGGGAGGGTGGCCTTATGGTTAAGGTGTTTGCCTTCCAAGCACAAGGTGCAGGGTTTGAGTCTCACAAGGGATAATTGGCTAGGCTTAAAATGGCTCTCAAGGGCAGTTAACTTAGTACTAATCTATGAACCTATGTACTACCCTGGTAAACAAATAACTAAAAATAAATCCTGCTTATCAAAGGAGCTCCACTCAGTGCGTTGCTTGCACATGCATGAGAGTCAATACAATATTTTAAACTATGTGGGTATTATAATTGAAATTATTAAATCTGTGTTTTAAGAAAATAGATTCAGTCTCTACATGCTTTATTGATACTTCTGCTTAAGAATTATGACAGAAGTTTCACTGTACTGAATGCAGTATAGGAAACTGATACTGGAAAATGTCCTACAAACAAGTTATTGCAGATGCAACTGTTTTGGCTAGACAGTAGTTGTTTCCAAGGTATTGAGTATTATGTAGTGTAGGACTGGGTTACCATACAATTTTTCTGTTGGAGTATTTGTTAATGTGTTTTCTCATTAACAGATTATCTTTTCTTATGTGCTATTCTGATATGTGCAACATGTTTTTGTAGCATCATAATATATGTAATCTCTACTTTTTCTGCAGAAGAAGCTGGTATTTTCAGCAGAGAAAACTTGAGGATGAGGAAGTGGGTTGATTTTGTCAGGTAAGATTAAATCACTGATGGCAAAGGTGGAGACTAAATGTTTGTTAACCAGGAAATTCCATCTGGGCAAAACCCCCCTTCACTGAAGGCCATGGAGAAAATATCCAAAAACTGACACATCTGCAGTTTAATGAAAATGATGTGGTATTCCAGTATATATTTTAATTATCAAAACAAGTTTATTAAATAAAACAGGCACTGTTGAGCTGATTGGTGTAAAAATGGAGCTAATTGCTGATGTGATATTCAGAATAAACACATCAAAGCATAGATGATGCAGACAAGAAGGTGAAGGAAATCAAAAGACATCCTGATTGCAAGTAATGGACCAATCAGAATTCCAATAGGGAAAATAGGTTTCCCAAATGAGGCTTTCAGAAGAATTCTGTACAAGATTTAGGGAAGACAATTCAAAGTCAGAGAATAGCCACAGATGGCAAATAATCATCAGAATTATTTAGAGTGATTTAAAGTTGACTGAGTAAATGAAAACACACAATTGGAGGGTCTGATGGAACAAGGCTCTCATTTATTGTATCAGTTCAGCACAGAACTTATAGGTTCATAGATTAGTACTAGGCTATCTGCTCTTGTGGACCATTTTAAGCCTAGACAATTAGCCCATGTGAGAATCAAACCATGCACCTTGTGTTTGTAAGGTAAACACCTTAACCATTACGCCAACTTCCCTCCCCTAAGTTTTCGATGAAGTAAGTATTAATGCATTGAACATTCTAGCCATTGTAGACCAATGAGAGACAATGGTAGGATCTAGAAGCATACCTTGATGCAGACTTCTGAAGGGAGGGAAATGGAGAAGGCTGTGTGTTTGTTAGGAGACAGAATACTTATGTGATACAGAATAAGTGATATAACAAGACATTTTCTGTCAATTTCAATCAGAAACAATTTACTACAAGATTTTGATTGCTGTTCTGTGTAATTTTGTGGTTATTTGCATACTAAAATGTTAGTTCTCGATTCAAGGATTACTCACAGCAGTTTAAAGTGAGAAGTCACTTGCAGTAAAGAATTATCATTGAAATAGATTCTGAGTGGAGAATTCTAAAAAGAGTTATTGAGTTTGAAAGAAAAATGTATTGGTTTTGTTTTCGGTACATTCAACAGAAAGGATGAATCTGATAGCCAAATATTGATGATTTTGAAATTCTTTTTGAGACTGCAGTAAATTTCATCAGTTTTGTGTGTTTTGGAGATGAAAAGAGTGTCAGATAGAATGATGTTTATGAAGCTGGAAATTGATAGTATGATGATGAATGTTGTTAGTGCATATGCTCTACAAGTTGGGTGTGAGATGGATGAGAAAGAAAGATTTTGGAGTGAGCAGGATGAAGTGGTGATGAGCATACCCAAGGGTGAGAGAGTGGTGATTGGAGCAGATTTCAATGGGCATGTTGATGAAGGGAACAGAGGGTATGAGGAAGTGATGCGTAGGTATGGTGTTAAGGAGAGGAATGCAGAAGGGCAGATGGTAGTGGAATTTGTGAAAAAGATGTACATGGCTGTGGTGAATATGTATTTTAACAAGAGGAAGGAGCACAGGGTGATGTACAAGAGTGGAGGAAGATGCACACAGATGGATTATATCCTATGTATGAGGGCCAGCCTGAAGGAAATTGGAGACTGTAAAGTGGTGACAGGGGAAAGTGTAGTTGGGCAGCATAGGATGGTGGTCTGTAGGATGACGTTGGTGACCAAGAAGAGGAGGAGAAGGAGTGTGAGGGCAGCACCAAGGGTCAAATGGTGGAAATTGAAAAAGGGTGATTGTGAGGTGGAGTTCAGGGAAGAGTTAAGACAGGCACTGGGTGGCAGTGAAGAGTTACCGAATAGCTGGGTAACTACAGCAGAGCTGGTAAGGGAGACAGCTAGATAGGTGCTTGGTGTGACATCTGGACAGAGGAAGAAGGACAAGAAGACCTGGTGGTGGAATGAGGATGCACAGGAGAGTATACAAAGAAAGAGGTCGGTGAAAAAAAAAGTGGGATTGTCAAAGAGATGAAGAAAGTAGACAGGAGTATAAGGAGATGAGGCATATGGTGAAGAAAGAGGTGGTGAAGGATAAGGCATATGGACAGTTGTATGAAAGGTTGGACACTAAGGAGGATGAAGAGGACATTCACTGATTGGCTAGACAGAGGGACTGAGCTGGGAAATATGTGCAGCAGGTAAGGGTGATAAAGGATAATGAGAGAAATGTACTTACAAGCAAGGAGAGTGTGTTGAGCAGATGGAAAGAGTACTTTGAGCTGCTGAAGAATGAAGAGAATGAGAGAAAAAGAATGTTGGTGATGTGGGGATAGTGAATCAGGAAGTGCAATGGATTAGCAAGGAGGAAGTAAGGATAGCTATGAAGAGGATGAAGAATGGAAAGGTTGTTGGTCCACATGACATACCTGTGGAAACATGGAGGTGTTTACGAGAGATGGCAGTGGAGTTTATAATCAGATTGTTTAATGACATCTTGGAAAGTGAGAGGATGCCTGAGGAGTGGAGAAGTGTTTTGGTACTAATGTTTAAGAATAAGGGTGATGTGCAGAGCTTTAGTAATTACAGAGGGATACAATTGATCAGTCACACCATGAAGTTATGAGAAAGAGTAATGGAAGCTAGGTTAAGAAGGGAGACGATGATTAGTGAGCAACAGTATGGTATCATGCCAGGAAGGAGCACTACAGATGCAATATTTGCTCAGAGTGTTGATGGAAAAAGTATAGAGAAGGTCAGAAGGAGTTGCATTGTGTCTTTGTTGACTTGGAGAAAGCATATGACATGGTGCCTAGAGAGGAGTTGTGGTATTGTATGAGGAAGTCAGGAGTGACAGAAAAGTATGTAAGAGTGGTACAAGATATGTAAGAGGGTGTTGTGACAGTGATTAGGTCTGCAGTAGGAGTGATGGATGCATTTAAGGTGGAGGTGGGATTACATCAAGTATCAGCTCTGAGCCCTTTCTTATTTGCAAAGGTGATGGACAGGTTGACAGATGAGATCAGACAGGAGCCTCCATGGACTATGATGTTTACGGATGACATTGTGATCTGTAGTGAGAGTAGGAAACAGGTTTTGGAGACCCTGGAGAGGTGGAGATATGCTCTAGAGAGGAGAGGAATGAAGGTCAGCAGGACTAACACGGAATATATGCGTGCGAATGAGAAGGAATGATGAGGATGCAGGGAGCAGAGTTGTCAAAACTGGATTAATTGAAATACTTGAGATCAACAGTTCAGAGTAATGGTGAGTGTGGAACAGAGTTAAAGAAGAGAGTACAGGCATGGCGGAGAAGATTGTCAGGAGTGATTTGTGACAGACTGTTACCAGTAAGAGTGAAAGGGAAGGTCTACAAGAGGGTAGTGAGACCAGCTATGCTATATGGGTTGGAGACGGCGGCACTGACCAAAAGGCAGGGGTCAGAGATGGAGGTGGCAGAGTTAAAGATGTTAAGATTTGCAGTGGGTATGATGAGGATGGACAGGATTAGGAATCAGTGTATTAGAGGGTCATCTCAGGTTGGACAGTTTGGAGATAAAACCAGAGAAGCAAGATTGTATTGGTCTGCACATGTGCTGAGGAGGGATGCTGAGTATATTGGGAAAAGGTTGCTAAGGATAGCTCTGCCAGGTAAGAGGAAAAGAGGAAGACCTATGCTAAGGTGGTTGGTGTGACAGAGCAAGATGCAGAGGACAGGAAGAAATGGAAACAGATGATCCGCTGTGGCGACCCCTAACGGGAACAGCCGAAAGAGAAGAAGAGTAAATTTCATCAGTTTGAGAGGGAAGGAGAAACAGAGTAGAGTCACTGACATATTGACTTAAGCTGGGAGGACCACATTTCTTAGTAATTCACAAAAATTGTACAGAGGAGAACAAATCTTTGTCGGAGACACCAGCTGAGAGGAGAGAAGATCTGAATATACCAACACTTTCTCACAATCAGATTTCTATTGCTCCACTTGTTGGAAAACCAGCAAAGGGCATGATCTGAAATACCTCATTAAGCAAAGTAATCTTGGAGGGTAAAGTGGTTGATTGTATAAAATGCTTTGAAGTCCAAAAACAGAACATATTCTATCCTAAATCAAGATGGTTCTACAAGGAATGGGATGAACATGGTGTATTTGGTACTTTGACCCAGTAAAAACAAGCTAAGGGTCTGAAATGAGACAGTTGTCAAGTAAGTATCATATTATGGCAAATGAATACATTTTTCAAGCAATTTAGAAAGTGAGAAGAAAATAGAAACCGGTTAGAAACTGTGAAGATCACATGATGAACCATCTGCATGCAATGGAAAAATAACTGTAACTTTCAACTCATTATTTTTTTATTTAATTATTTACTCTTCTGACAGGGTTAGTCCACTAGATCTGTGGCCCATTTTCAGGGGAGAAGTGAGAAGATGTTTATACTACTATGGGAAATTTTGACCAGTGCATCAGGGAACTGAAGAAAGCAGAGTTACACAGTTGCCTGTGCTTGGCATTTTCAGGCTTCTCTGTTTTTGCATTCTTGTCACTGTATTTACTATAATAAATGGTTTGGGACTGATTCTGCATAGTGGTGCTGTTTTCTTGTTTGGGATATTTGGATTCACCAAGCATCTCTGCATTTCTGTGGAAGTTTTCATGCAATTTTGGATGTAGACATCAGGGAATTTCTCCTACTCTTTGGAGCTGCTAGATGGCACCAGAGGGCTCATACAGCCGGAAGGAAGATGCCTAAGAAAAGCAGGAGAATGGAGGAAGAGAGAAAAGCTATAGAGAGTTTGGAGGCAGAAAATGAGAATTTGGCAAAAAATTTGCTCGATGTGGAAAATTAGAATGTAAACAAAGATTCCTGTGTGGTGGATGATACAAATGAGCAGTGTTTAGCTATCTCCATGGAGAAGGAAGTAAGCTAGTTTGATGAAATGGTGCAGATGATAGAATTGATACCAGTAAGGCTTGCAGATGATGTTCTGTTAAAAATTGTGAAATAGGATGATCCAGGTGACAGTTCTGCTGTTTCATGGGGTGAGAACGATAGTTCATTTTTTTTGGTAGTGGTGAAGACAGTAATATGTAGAAGGAACTACGTGATGTGGCAGCAGAGAATGCAGCAGTTAAAAGTTATGCAGTAGTGACATAAAGTAAAAAAGGAAAGCAGCAACAAATTGAGAAGGTGCCTGATTTTATGGCAGCAGAGAAATTCAGTAACAAACATATGCAGCAGTGACAATACGCAAAAGGAGAGTAGCAACAAACTGTCATTAAAACAGTGTTTTTAAGAAGAGAAGACCACCCCAGGATTCAATAAAGCATTTTTCCTGCCCCAGAATAGTGTAGCAGCTTCTGAATATGGCTGCTAAGAGATTCAATAAACAAGGCCGGGGGCATGCACGAGCTTGCCAGCACTATTTTGGCATCGATTGTAATGTTAATTACTTCATTTGCTAGTGAAAACCATGCAAATGAGGTGCATTAGCAATTCAATAAGCAGGCAGGCATCTGTGCCAAAACAGTGTCTGTTGCAGAAATGTATTCAGTTACTGACTATGTACATTTCGGCAAAAATCAAAATTGGGGCATGACAGCTCAAACTAAAGCATGTATTATAAGTATTAGGCATCCCAATGGCCATTGGCATAGAAAACAGTTGTAAAAGTATTTGTATGAAAATAAAAGATTTTTTTTTTTTGGCCAATTTCAGCCATTTAAGCATAGTGCAGTGGTGCACAAATGAGATTATGCAGGAAATTAAAAAAATGTGAAAAGACAATTTTAAGTGAAATTTGCATTTTGCCATTATAGTACATAGCATGCAGAATCGAAACAATAACAGGTAACACTGGTTTCTAAGGAGAAAGGCTCTGGCGTAGTGGTTTAACAAGGGACTAAGGTAGTGGGGTATGTAATTGAGAAAATTTACTGAATAGTAAAATGGGAGACCATTGTCTGGATGCACCTAACCGTGTAAAAGCTATAAAGCAGTGGTGTAAGCAGGAGAAGCAGATGACATGAAAAGGGGGGTGTCATGCTTAATGTAAGCACACTGGAGCTCCACAGCTTCCATTTGAGCTTAACTAAGCACAGCTTAGCAAGGGGGTGTATCTGAGGCTGTATTTACTTTTTCCATGAAATGAGGATCGTGTTCGCATCCAGGGGAAGGCCATATCTGCTTAAAAGTGTTTACTTTAGCTAAACGGGTTTGCACGGCATGCACTCGCTCTTAAACAAAACAAAAAACCTGAAAATAGCAGAAATGTTTACTTTTGGGCAGTGGGTTTGTTCGGCGCACCACGGGGCTTAAAAGGAGTGGAAATGGGAAGGGAAAAGAATGGGAAATAGAATAAAAGCAATCAACTACAAATAATATAGCTGTCAGGTGGAATGTATCATAGTCAGCCAATCATACAGGCAGTATCTGCAGCACAACAGTATAAACCATGCAAACAATTTTCAGTCTGTTTTTTTCCCACAAACTCTGCACCATTGGTGTACACACTTGAGGGAATTTTAACTGACAAAATGTTAGGGGTTGCCATCGCTTTGATAGATCAATATGCGCTAGAGGCTGAGGGCAGTGTGGAGGATAATGCTGACAACTGCCCCTGACTGATGAGGAAGAGAAGAGTGTTGAGCCCCAACATAACGTTCCAGGGGCTACATGATCTGGAGATAGAGTGCTACAGGATGGACAGGGACATACTTCAGAAACTCATTGAGCTGTGCCAACCTTACCTCAGACCCAGAGCCAACAGAGGGGAACCCATCCCAGTGGATACCAAGGTATGTGTAGCCTTAAGAATACTAGCTGCAGGTACTATCCAAAGACCTACTGGGACATCATGGGGGTTTCACACACATCTGCATCCAGGGTATTCCACCAGTTCCTGGATGCCATGCTACCACATGCTGGTGAGCACATTTACTTCTGCAGCACCCGTGAGGAGAGGACCAGCAATATGAGCCTCTTCCACCATGTAGCAGACTACCCAGAGGTACTGGGTGCCATGGACTGCATGCACATCCACATCAAAGCACCACCTGGTGAACAGGGTAGGGTCTACGTAAACCACAAGAGCTTTCACTCCATCAACTGCCAGATCATGTGCAATGCCCAGGGCATTATCACTAATGCATGTGCTTGCAGCACTGGAAGCTATCACGACTCCCACATCTGGCATTCTTCACAGCTGTACCAGGGATTTGCCAGGGGGGGACATCCCGTATGGCCATCTGGTGGGGGATGCTGGCTATGCACTGAAGCTGTGGATGATGACATCCATCAGAAATGCACACACACGCACTCAAGAATGCCATAATGAGGCACATGCACAAACCAGGATAATTATAGACCATGTGTTTAGGATGCTCAAGTCACGGTTCCGCTGACTTGACATATCTGGTGGAACCCTGCAGTACTCTCCAGTCACATGTGCACACATGTTCATAGTATGTGCCATGCTACACAATATGATCCTGCGGAAACAGCTGCAGCAGGAACAGCATGGCGAAAGGCCACATAGCCCCAGAGAGAATCGGAGGAGTAACCCCCTGAGCCAGCTTCTGTAGGAAGACAAAGGCATGCCCAGTATGCCTTGGCCTTGGCAAAGAGGCAACACATAGCACACACACACTGACACTGTAGGGATCCAGGGACTGACACCTCTCTCCGACTCACACACACAGTAAAAATGGATGCCACACACATCACACTACCTGTACCTTACCATGTATAGGCAGTGTACTGCGTGCATCCGACATAAGCAGCCCTCAAGCACCATCCTCATAACTGCTGCAGGCACAAGGTAAGTCAGTCTTCTTAACAATAAATGAATGGAGTAGTGTGTTCTGGTAGCATATTTATGGTATTGCTGAATGCATGCAAGGAAATGGGGTGGCCTACTGGGATAGCAGCAGACAACTGACAGCTATGTGGGACACCAGGTAATGTTTGCTGAGTACTGGCTTCCCAACACTATGCAGTACTACCCAAGGTGATAGATCCCATTGCAGTATATGTGGGGGTACAACTAACTTGCGGGGGTCATAGGTCACAGGCATGGATGTCAGTATGGGGTCCCATACTCATCCCTCAGCCTCACCCAGCAAGTCAGCCATAGAAAACCATAAAGAAATGCCTGGCAAAGGCCTACAAATGGCAAGAATGATGAAATACCCCACTACAGACTTACACAGTGATACCACAGCAGGCCTTGCAGTTGCAGTAAGGCTCTGAAGGGTAAGAAGTCTGAAATGCAAATGTGTACCATTACAATCTGACCTGTGGTCTTTAGTGATATGCCACTAGTTTCCAAGACAGGGCACAATACTATGCTAAATGGAACCAAAATGTAAAGCAAATATCAGCACAGTCTGTGCAAATGTGTACAGTTGACAGGTATGCCCCCCCCACCCATATTCCCATAGAAATGCAGTAACATGTATGTTTAAATAGCAGCAGAGCACACATTGCCAGGGCTGTCCCAATCAACATGATAACTTGTTGCATGTCCACAATATGCAGGGGTCAATGAGCTATGTATATGGTTAATACTGTCAGGATGTGGCCAGCACTTACTCCTGGCTGTTGTGTCATAGTGGCCTAGGTACAGTATTGTGGTTGACAGGGCCATGTTGCAAGAACTGCAGTGCCAACTATTCTGCATGTCACCTACACCTATGGTAGAAGTTGTACACACTGTCCAGATGTCAATATCTGTTAATGCAGGAAAGCTGTACAGGTCATGGACAATGGGCCACACATATGGACAGTACACAGCTTGGAGTAACCTACACAGTGCCTACCATACCTCTCAACTGTACAGACGTATTGCAGAATGTCCAGAGGTTTGCATCATATTTGTGGTCAGTATATCATGAAATAGCAGTTGTCTGGCAATTCATTGGCAAATCAAGTAAGACTAAGGTCAGAAAATAATGACAGATTGTAGTGTCAGACTTTATACCTTATAAAATACACCCATGCTAATGCAAAACCTGTTATTGAATCACCTTTCTAGGTTTATAAGGCCAATACTTAAAAATGGTCCCTATATTTAGGCCTCTGTCCCCTAATTACTTATGGCTTTGTCCAGATGTCTGGCCCTCAGAAATTGAGAGGTATGGTGCCTAATAGGACAGCAGGTACCTGAAGGTTAGTGTACTGCCAGTTTATAAAAGGCTGCCACCTTTCTGTGTCAGCCCTGACAACATGTCACTGGCCAACGGCCATACCCCTGGAATGACACAGGTTGTCACAGAAGGAGCACAAGCATGCCTTATATATCTGTTCTTCTTGTCCTAACATTGCATTTGCCTGCCAACTATTTGCAAAACAAGAAAGGGTCATGTCAAAACAGCAATGGCAGACTGTGGGGAAGCAGATGTCATACCCATAAGAGCAAACAAGCAATTACCAAACCGGAGTGGTGCAATGATGGACAGCCCTCCAAATAGGTACACTCAGAGGCATGAAGTCCACAACCTTGTGTGTGATGTAACAGCATGTACCCAGCCCACATTAGAATTACAAATACATAGCAGCCACTGTGGCCAAAGCCTGTGACTGGACTACAGAAGGACAAAGAGACACACATAAGGGGAAATGGAACCAATGGCCAGACAAATGGAGAATGTGCACACCAGAACAAATTGTGCAGTAACATAGGTGCCATGCAGTGTATGGAGTCAGTAAACATCATTTGCAAATACACAAGACACACCCATGTAAGTGGAGGTCCGCAACAAAACAAAAACCCAAACAATGGACACCTCAGAGGCAAAATCACATGTGAACTCCACAAACCTACACACCACAGACCATGTAGACTCCACACACCAGGGTCTTACAAACACTTAGCCCTTACCCCAAACCCAGACACCTACCCTATGCAGATAGGCTAACAGCACTGTCCCTCTACCCCATTCTATACAGACTCTGCTGAGGTGACCCCTGTCTGACATACAAAGCAATCCAGACCTTGCCCTGATGGGACTGTTGCACATCTGTAACTCAAGGCCCAATCCATCAACCTGTAAGTGCAGCATCAACCTGGCCTGTGATATCAGTACAGCTTGTTGGTGTGACAGATACGTGTACCGCACACTCCCCATATGTGGAATACACTCCCAGGCAACAGCAAACCAAGTGCCTCAATACCGCTAATGATGTGCTCCCTGTATAAGCACACAGGAAACACAAAATACAGTCCTGTGAGTCCACCTGTTCTGGACAGGAGCTCTGTCTGCTGACATGTCATAACATGGGCTACGCTCTCATCTACATGGGTTATAAGGGGTTCAGGGCCAATACCCTACTAACGTCATAGCAACCTATCAACCTATGCACAACTGTCTGTCTGTGGTTCACCACATTACTTTGTACTGCTCTGCCACTGACATACCTGGAAGTCACAGTGCTATGTAGAATATACTACACATATAATGGATATTTCTGCATGGTAGAATGCACTCTGTACCCACACCCATACCTCTCAACCTCTAACAGCAAGACATCTGGACAAGGTCATAAACAAAAGTGGGACAAAGGCCCAATGATAGGCACGTGTTGTAAATATTGCCCTTACATATTGAGAAAGTTGGTAGAATAAGGGGTTTTGCATTAGCAGGAATTGTCTGAAGATTATTAAGTCTGAAATACAAATGTCTGTGATTATTTTGTAACATCAGTCTTCAAGTATATGCAACTAACGCCATAAAAACACAAGTTTATGTAGACTGGACAAACACCTGTACAATCTGGCAGAAAATGTACAGTTGAGAGGTATGGCCACACCAGGATATGACTTTTCAGGTAAGAATACCACACAAGCAGGAGATCCCCAGCCAGTATATCCCCAAGTTGTTTACACAGCTTCATCAGTCAACCGGTTGTAGCCACAACTCTCAACTGGCCTTTTTGGGCAAGAATGTATGTAATCAGGCTCATAATATTGGTTTGTGCATCATACATCTTGTATTTCACTGGTAAAGCACTGTGATGATCTGAAGATGTCTGTCACTAGGTAATGACACAATACATTCCAGTGTCAGACTTCAGATATATCAGAAAATGTTTGCTAAAACAAACCCAGTACCTCTAGGAAAGTCCTGTCTACTTTTGAGAGGTATGGCTGTAGCACACAAAACCCCGGACCGGTGTACAACTATCTCTAGAATGGAGTCCCACACTCACTATAGAAGGTCATACTGGGTATGCTCCTACACTTAGAGAATCACAGGCCATGTTGGAACCCGCATCAGACTATATAACTGTATTGTGCATATATGTCTTTGCATACAGACAGCTATGTACGCCTTAACTGTCCCTACACATGCCCATCAGACAGGATTACCCTCAGCTAGCTGTAGGTGGCCCATATGTGATATATCTGCATCTGTTGCATGTGATACACCGACATCTATATGGGCACCATATCACAATATGTCAAGCATACACACAGATAGATGTGGGGAAGAGGAAGAGAGAGACAATGATATTCAGAGAGACACAGGGGGACACACAGAGAGTGAGCCATACACACGGATACCCTGAATGGTATAGAGTGATGTCCTGCTGCAAACAGTGGCATACCGGTTGTAACCAGTCGCACGTGCCAGCATGAAGGCGAGCTTCATTGTGTAATAGTACTGAGGTGGGGGTTATAATATCACATCACCTGCCTTTGTGTGTTTGTGTGTGTGTGTCTATAGGTGTAAGTATTAAGAGGCCGTTTCCACTCAGTACACTTCCCATTGCCCTAATTCATAAGATCTGCTGCTGTCATTCACATTAGAAGTACCATTGGACACCTGTCAGCAGCCCTATAAGCTCTGTAGCACATATGATAACTGTAACACTATAATACAAATAGCTAAATATGTAGGGGTTCTAATCTCAGTCCTAGCAAATGTAAGTGTGTGTGTGTGTGTGTGTGTGTGTGTGTGTGTGTGTGTGTGTGTGTGTGTGTTTGTTTGTAAGTGAAACAGTTTTAGGCCATTCCCACCCAGTACACTTTCCACTTCCTAGTGCTCTATTTTAGCAGTCCTGCTGATGCCATTCCTCTTAGAAGTACCTTTGCACAGCCCTAGCCCTATAAGCTCCATGGTGCATGCAATAACTATGTAACAGTATAATACAAATAACTAGATAGGCAGGGGTTCCATTCCCAGTTGTGGCAAGTGTGTGTGTGTGTGTGTGTGTGTGTGTGTGTGTGTGTGTGTGTGTGTGTGTGTGTGTGTGTGTGTGTGTGTGTGTGTGTGTGTGTGTAAGCATGTATATTTGTAGGATACAGTATGTTGAGGCCTTACCTTCCCAGTACACTGTCAATTGCCATACTTTACAAGGGCTGGTGATGTTAATCACCTTAGCAGAACCTTGGAACACTCTTCAACCCTATAAGCTGAATGATGCATGCAATAACTGCATAACACTGTAATACCAATAACTGGATAGGTAGGGGTTCTAACCTCAATGCTGGCACCTGTGTGTGTGTGTGTGTGTGTGTGTGTGTGTGTGTGTGTGTGTGTGTGTGTGTGTGTGTGTGTGTGTGTGTGTGTGTGTGTTTGAGAAGCATATTCCCTGTGGCTGTTGTGTGTCTGTATACCACTTTAAGGCCTGTTGACTCCCTTAATAGGGCATTACTTTGCAGAGCCAGTTCATGGCATCTGCTGTACATGCAACATATTAAACTGTGCAGCCCATACCAGCCATCTGTATATATGTATATGGAATACCCAGATGTTTGCAACCAATATTTTGTCTGTGACCCCTAACAGTGGGCATTTATGAGACACATTGCCAAACTATCACAGTCACTGTAGTGACATACATGGCAGCATCAGACCTTGTACCTGTCTGAAACATAAGGCTGATAGACAGACTGTTACTCTATCACTGTATCATATCACCTTACAGCAGTCTACAGACAGACATCAAGTGAACGCCATATGTGAAGCTGGGGCAAACAGCAAACATGACTGTTACTCTATCATTGTATCACATCACCTTGCAACAGTCTACAGACAGACATCAGGTGAATGCCATATGTGAAGCTGGGGCAAACAGCAAACATTGGGCACACCCATCACATATTGCTGTGACACACATGGGAAATGGACAGCAGAACAGGTCATGCAATTGAATGCACCTTCAGGTATGTGTTGTTACATGACAATAGCTATCATTAACCTACAATGTCAGTCTGTCATGATTTTACCAAATGTTGTCCAGAAAACCACATGTACATAACTGATGTGAAGAAATCATATGTCAGAGATCAGGACAATCTGCACCACATATGCAGAAGTCATAAGTATGGCCATTGTCTGTACCCATACCTCCCAAGCTGTCTGAGCAAGGACTGTTCACAAAGCTATATATAATGGGGTGACAAAGGACAAATAATAGGGAAACCTGTTAAATATTGCTCCTACAAACATATGACAATGATAGCATAACAGGGTTTGCATTAGCGTAGATGGCTTGAATGTTATGAAATGTGCAACTCATAATGCCTGCCATAATGTTATGACTGCAGCCCCTAATGGTTTGGCAACAATTTGCCAGATAGACACAGGTGTATGAGAAAATGGACTATACGCGGCATGCATCAGGACAGTCTGTGTAAACTGTACAGTTGAGAGGTATGTCTGAACCACCCTGCAGGTTGCAGTCCATGTTTTGCAAGGTGTAACCTGTGCTGACAACTGAAATAGTTAAAAGAGGTCCCAGAACTGTGGGACAAGAAACATGTCATACAGGTCTGTACTAACTGCATAGAGAAGTGATTGCACATCAGAATCCCCTTAATGTCATGAAAAATACTGTATGCAAAGGCAATGTTACACAAAGAAGGTGTCATACTAGCATACCAGAAGACATCCTGTGTGTTGCACTTGCCGTGGGCATGCTATGTGCTGCCAGCTTTCACATTACTACAACTTGTGTCCCATACTCCACAACGGATAATGTCACACACACATTGTGTGTTGCCTATGTGTGTGCAAAATGTAGACATGAGAAGGCCCTGTGACTACTGTGTGCCCACAAGATAGGTGAATCTGCTGGGGTTAAGGTCATATCTAGGCTTGTGAGGGACCTAGTGCCAGTACTCCAGTAAGATCCTCTGTATGTATGAGCCTGTGGTATTACAGAACACTGAGGTGACATGTATGAAGGCTAGCTGTCTGTGACAAGGGGTATGTATACAAGGTCACACTGTCTGCCAACAGTGTCCCTCACACATTGTTGCATGCATATGCACCTGGTAAACATGTACATATACAGCTGTACCTTCACTATGAAACAGTCGATGTGTTTCCACTCTACCATACTCCACATTGTAATGTCTGCAGGGCCACAGCCTGCAGACACACAGACACCTGGTACACAAACAGAATACAGCATGTCAGACTACATTCAGTCAGTGGTACTAACACCAATAATGCATCATGGCTAATAAGGTACATACACTTTGATGTGTACCCATAACAAATGCAAGCAGACAGCACCTTACACAACATTACATAGGTACACTATACTATATTCACCCTGTGCATCAGACCCATATTAGCATGTTCCTGCATCAATGGTATGGATGAGAGGGATCTGGCACAGGTATCATCTTATGCACAGGGTGTGGTGTGGGTTTGGCATGCATATGCACCTGGTAAACATGTACATATACAGCTGTACCTTCACTATGAAACGGTCGATGTGTTTTCACTCTGCCATACTCCACATTGTAATGTCTGCAGGGCCACAGCCTGCAGACAGACACCTGGTACACAAACAGAATACAGCATGTCAGACTACATTCAGTCAGTGGTACTAACACCAATAATGCATCATGGCTAATAAGGTACATACACTTTGATGTGTACCCATAACAAATGCAAGCAGACAGCACCTTACACAACATTACATAGGTACACTATACTATATTAACCCTGTGCATCAGACCCATATTAGCATGTTCCTGCATCAATGGTATGGATGAGAGGGATCTGGCACAGGTATCATCTTATGCACAGGGTGTGGTGTGGGTTTGGCAGAGGCCTAGGATGGGCCATATGGTTCACATGTGTGTGTGATTGGAGTGGTGTTCTATAAATGGGCTGTACAGAGGTGCTGTGTGTGTCTGGAGGTGACCTGCCTGTGATAGAGATGTGTCTGTGTTTGTATGCACACAGTCACGCCATGTTGCTGCCCTACATAGGGGTATGTTGAACAGCTGTGAATTTTACATGGCAGGGTGTACAGTTCACCATCTCTGACCATGGACATGGGAATTGGTCCTGCCAGAAGTATCACTGGCACAACCAGACCCAAGGCCAGATGCAGTACTACTCCCTGATGGTGACTGCTGTCTGCTGGATCTGTGTCCCAGATGGGACTGGCCAGAACCACGTGCCCATGGCCTGATCCAATGTGGTGTGGACAGCACCCCCCTTTGGTAGTCCTGTTGGTACTGCCACTACTGGAATGTGAAAGTGCATGGCCCCATAGACTCTCAGCTGATCTTGATGCTGACCTACATCCACGTGGCTGATGCCCATCTCCCACCACACGCGCCAGCACAGACATTCCATGGTCGAGGATTGCCAAAGTCTCACCCCACCATCTATTCATGACCTCAGTACTGTGATCTGTGGCCTCAATAAGGTCATGTAGGTCGTCACAGATGCCAGGAAGAGTTGCATCCAAGACCCTGAGTATTTGGCTGGTGTTGCATTCAGTACATGCCTGTGCCTCCATGACAGTCCAAAACATGCATTTGGTGACACCTGCTGTGACATATCTGACAGGGGCTTGATGGGCATCAGTCCTCCTTCGAGCATCCCTGTCCATCCACCTGTGTGGGACCTTGCCTGCACTCTGGTTATGGCTAGTGTCTACACTCACACTTGCCATAGTCACCACACTAGACTGTTCCATGCCACCACCCGCCAACTGTCCATTATCTGTGGCTGCTGAGAATGGGGTATGTGTGAGTATTGTGACTGTGTGCGGGGACACTGTGGGCAACAGTAGGATGCCAACCGATGGCACAGATTCATCCCCTGACAACCCCACCGGTGCCTCACTCTGACCACCATCATAGTCAAAGTCTGCAGAGATACTGAAATCAGGTTTGAGTGGGAGGGACCACAACCCCTATGTCCACCTGTGAGGGGAAGACAACATATGTAAATTAATACCTGCACTATAAGGTTTGCTGGTACACACACACACACACACACACACACCACATGCATGCATGCACACATGAACACACACACACGCAGACACATACATGTGAGGTGGCACAAAGGCATTACACAGACCTCACAATATCCAAATGGTGACATGCACGACACACAGTCAGACTACACACTCTGGACAGGCCCTCAACATCATGCAGTGCAGCCATTTCCACTTAATGTTACTACTAATATACACCTCTGGGATACATGAGTAGTGTTAGTAGTGATGGGCCTTCACCTAGCACGCACTGCACCCATGTGGACATTATTGCTGTTCACCTGTATAGCACAGTGGCAACTCCTACAAAACATACCTTTCAACTGTACAGATTTTCACAGAATCTCTAGATGTCTGGCTCATATTTTTGGTCTGTTCCTCATATATCCTGTGTTTGTCTGACACATTACTGGGATGATCTGAGGATTGACGTCACTAATGAATAACATATATTTGAGTTTCAGACTTCAAAACCTGCAGTAAATGTATGTTTAAAAAAATCTGGTTACTCTAACAACTTTCTAAGCTTACAGTGGATATAATAAGTGTACACACCCCTGTTAACATGCCAGATTTTTGTGATATTTAAATGAGACCCCAATAAATAATTTCAAAACCTTTCCCACCTTTAATGTAACCTATAACCTAAGCAATCCAGTTGAGAAACAAACAAATCTGTTATGGGTAAAATATAGAAAACGAAATACGTACAATAGGCTGGTTGTGTAAGCATGCACACCCTTAAACTAATACTTTGTTGAAGCACCTTTTGATTTAATTGCAGCATTCAGTCTTCTTGGGAAGGAGTCTATTAGCATGGCACATCTTGACTTGGCAATATTTGCCCACTCTTCCTGGCTTAAGCCCTCCATCTCTGTCAGGTTGTGAGGGCATCTCTTGTGCACAGCCCTCTTCAGGTCACCCCACAGATTTTCTATTGGATTTAGGTCTGGGCTCTGGCTGAGCCATTCCAAAACATTGATTGTCTTCTGGTGAAGCCATTCTTTTGTTGATTTGGATATATGCTTCGTGTCATTGTCGTGTGGGAAGCTGAAAGTCCTTTTCATCTTCAGCTTTCTAGCAGATGCCTGAAGGTTTTGGGCCAAAAGTGAGTGGTATTTGGAACTGTTCATAATTCCCTCCACCTTGATTAAAGCCCCAGTTCCAGCTTATGAACAGCAACCCCAAAGCAGGACACTGCCACCACCCTACTTTACCGTGGGTATGGTGTTCTTCTGGTGATGCAAAGTGTTGTTTTTGCGCCAAATGTACCTTTTGGAATTGTGGTCAAAAAGTTCCACCTTGGTCTCATTAGACCATAACACATTTTCCCACATGCTTTTGGGGAACTTGATGTATTGTTTTTCAAATTTTATCCAGGTCTGGATGTTGTTCTGTGTGAGAAAACGCTTCCATCGTCCAACCATACTTCATAGGCCAGACATATGGAGAATACGGAAGACTGTTGTCACATGTGGTACACAACCAGTCCTTGCCAGAGATTCATGCAGCTCCTTCAGTGTTGCTGTAGGTCCCCTGGCAGCTTCCCTAACTAGTTTTTATCTTGTCCTTTCATCAAATTTGGAGGGATGTCCAGTTCTTTGCAATGTCACTGTTGTCCCATAATTTCTACACTTTTTGATGACTGTCTTCAATGTGTTCCATGGTTTATGCAATGCTGTTGAAATGTTTTTGTACCCTTCCCCTGGCTGATACCTTTAAACAATGAGATCCCTTTGATACTTTGTAAGCTCTCTGCAAACCATGGCATTTGCTGTAGCAGGCAACTGAGTAAATGTCAGGAAAATCCTACTACGACAGCTGACTGTTATTTGGTGTTAATCAAAGTATTTTTAATTGATGGCAGGGGTGTACCCAAAAAGACTGAATGCTGTAATTAAATCAAAAGGTGCTTCAACAAAGTATTAGTTTAAGGCTGTGCACACTTATTCATCCAGCTTATTGTACATTTTTTATTTTTCATATTTGTTCCCCTAACAGATTAGTTTGTTTTTCAATTGAACTGTACAGGTTATAGGTCACATTAAAGGTGGGAAGGTTTTGAAATTATTTATTGTGGTCTCATTTTTGTATATAACAAAAACCTGCCATTTTAACAGGGGTGTGTACACTTTTTATATCTACTGTATAGCAGTAATACTTAAAATATGTCCCTATTCTTGGGCCTTTGTCCCCCCATTTTGTCAGTCTTTGTCCAAATTTCTTCCGCTGACAGGTTGCAAGGTATGCTGCAGATATGTTACATCTCCTTAAAATAGGCTCCTGTGATGACCACTGTGATGCAATGCAGTTAACCCCACCACAAGTGAATATGCACATATCGCAATATGGCTACGAGTAAAAATTGTGTGCATGGTAAAATGCATGCCCTTAAAATGCCTGGGGTATTGGTGAGCCACAACAGGACAACTCCATACTCACCGGCTTCAGGCTGCTTTCCCACATCCAGACTAGAGGGACCTATATAGTTGTGGGAGAGAGGTATTGTCAGCAGACTCACATGTGGCATTGGTACAAGATGAATGTTGCTTTTCTCCACATGTACTGTACAAGCTCCAATACTACACAATTTGCTGTCCTTCACCATAGATGTGCATCTTACAAAACCCCACCCACAGCTGCATTTTGACCTGACATATGCATCTAGATATTCTACTGATGCCAGTATAGCTGCTACAGTAGTCAATTGATGTCCACTGGGACATGCCTGCATGCTGCTCGCCTGTTGTCTGGGTCTCATCCTCCTCCACAATTTGGGTGTCTTGACTTTGCTGTTGGTGTGTGGTGGCTGCCCCAAGGTTGGCAAGGAGCTCCTACACAGGTCTAAGTCGGGCTTGCATAGCAGGCCCCCACCTGTGACTGTAAGGTCCCTGGCCATGGCAGCAGCCCTTCACCAGGCATGGCAGATGAGGTCAGTTGCACAATGCCTGACCTGCTCGTATGCTGGCCCACATCATTTATCCTGTGGATGAGTTCATCCCACAGGGTGGTCCACTCTCACAGATGCTGTTGGCTATGGTCAAACATCACCCCATGGTGCTGGATTATGCTGTCAATGATTGCTGATGCCTCAGCTTCCATGTAGGATGACTGTCTGGCACACTGCATGTCACCTGGAAGACATAAACAGAGAAACACATCACAGGACCTCATACATTAGTCAATGTTATTTACAAAACCTGCGCATCAACATTGACTAGCACTAGCCACCACTTACGACCACATCAAACCCTGTCAGCTATCAGCACAGGTATAAGCTTGCATTGCACTCCTGGTCCTGATGTGTCATGTTCCCCCCAATGAGGGCTAGTAAATTGCATAATCCTCCATTCATCATTCACTTTTGTGTAGAGGGATGACAGTGGCCATATTCCATGCAGATGGGATGTCGATGGTGCTAAGGCTTTGTTTGACTACAGTGTGTAATGTAGCTGGGAGCACATGCCTGAGTTCATGTAAGATGTAGACAGGGATGTTATCAGGTCCCATGGAGACTTAATTTTGTTGCCTTTGAGTAGGCATTATGGACCTGCTCCCTGATGATGAGGGGAGGGGTGTGGGTGCTGTGCATATCCACCTATACGTATGGGGGGACAGGGGGATGATGTTTTCACTTAACCTGTCTGCAGCAGGTTGGCTATAGTTATGGCATGTGTATATGTGGTGTGATTGACCACCAGTACAGGGTGGGTTGGGTTATTGCCTCTGAGATTGAAGACATATGTGAAGACAGCCTTGTGATAGGTCTTGGTGGATGTGTCCAATTTGTACCCATAGTTAGCCTTACAGTGATTCACCTGTGACCTTATATGCTTGCTCAAACAAAGGTGGACATGCTTCCAAGTTGGTACCTGCTCCTACTTGGCCCTGTACAGCCAATATAGTGACCTATTATGTGGTTTGTGTATTGGTGCTGTCCACCAAAGGGGATTACTCTACCTTGGTGGAGGCGGGTTTTACAAGTCAGGTATTGCAGACTTCATACAGCTATGTAGGTGCTCATATATCTGTTTGTAGTAGGTATGGACATGAGGTCATAACACAGTTAGACACTTCTCCAATTTCAACCTGATAATCATGCTTATTCTAGTACCCATTTTCTGTATCAGAGCAATGCAACAACCAGTAGCTGTAGCCATTTATGTCTGTTGGATGCACTAAAACTAAGATTACACATGTGTACAACATGTACAGCTTATTTACCTGATGTTTTGCATCTCATGTCTGTTGTTTTGTGGCTTTCAGTTACACCTGCTCATACATACATGTGCACAGGTAATACCTGATATAGATTTCTTTTCTATGTCAGTATGGCACACTGTATTTACACTCTTGCTGCTCAGTCATACCTCTCAACCTGTTAGAGCAGGACATCTGGACGATGGCACACATAAATGGGGGGTAATGGCACAAAATTAGTGACACTTTATTAATATTGCTGTAACACACTTAAGCCAGTTGATAGCACAGTAGGCTTTGCATTCACAGAAATACCCTGGAGGATGTCCAACATTCATATGTATGCTATTATGTTCTGATGTCAGTCTTCACAGATTTGCCAGACATAACACAACTCTATGAGTAAATGACTACAAATATGAGGCACAGATGTAGTCAGTGTGCTGAACAGTTGAATGGTATGAGCTCAGTATATCACATGCAGTTCAACACACACTTCTGCGACAGTAGTTTACTATGCACATACCCTGTATTGGTCTCTTAGATTTGTAAGACACACATGTATCATAGTTGTATTCATAAGTAACATGTGGATATTTATGACATCCCAGTAGCTGGCCTAGCAGTGTCATAGTCAGTATTGTTCAACAGACACTCCAGTAGTAGTCATATATGAGCCGTCCTTTTTCTGGGGTGACTCAGGGGCCTGAGCTGTGATCTATGTCACTGCAGACAGAGTCAGATGCTATGGCCATAGGTGCTGATCAGCAATATATCAGTACAGCAAGTCTTGTTGAGATATATTTGTTTAACTTCCTATTTCCCATTATTGCATACCCCCTACTGCATTCCATTCCATTCTTACCTGTTTGACATACCTGTTTTTTTCCAAGTATTCTTGAATTTCCTTTCTTTCTCTCTCTCTCTCTCTCTCTCTCTCTCTCTCTCTCAACATGTAGATGAATAGACCTGTTTTGCATAGGCAACAGCTTGACTTTGTAGGTAATGCTCATGAGCAGCTTATGGCCTGTGCACCAACTGGTGTCCCTCACTTGCTAATTGAATGCAGAACAGTTGTGTTGCTATTCCAATAGCCAATGGCATGGCAACACACTCCTATAACTGAGTACTTCATGTGGGCATTGCCCCTTTTCCTTGCCTTTGAGGAGGACATCATGGAGGTGTGTGAACTACAGCATCACAGAGGGTAGGTGGAAATACCTCTTACAACAAGACATGTGGAGACAGCCCAACAAAATGGGGGAGAAGGTCCCAGACTTAGGGACAGAATGTAAGTATCGCTGTTATGCAGTTGGAATAATGCTAGTTTAACAGGGTTTGTCTGGGCATGCATTTTCTTTGTGATTTAAAGTCTGACAGTGTGGATGACATAACTCTTAACTGTAGGGCTATCAGCAGAATGGCCAGAGGTTTGACTCTTATGTTTGGTCTGTTCCTCAGACAGTTTTTGTCCAACTCTGGGGTTGCAGTCATAAATGCAAACATCTATTTGTGTTTCTGACTTTATATCCCTCAGAAAAGTTATGCTACAACAAACCCTGTAGCACCAGCAACTTTCTCAGTTTATAACAGCAATATTTCAAATATGCCCCTGTGTTTGGGCCTCTGGACCCCAATTATGTCAGGCTTTGTCCAGATGTCATGCACTAAGAGGTTGATAGTTATAGTATTATTTAGTGCCTTCATTCCTGATATCGTCCCAGTGATGTAGCAGAATCCCAGACATGTTATGAAGCAGATGTCATATATATGAGGCCAAAGCCTGGACATTCTGTGGGAATCTGTACAGTTGAGATGTCTGTGTATGTCTGGCCATTATTAACAGACTGTCAGGAATGTGTAGCAGTGTAGTGTGTAAACGTTAGTTGGGCTGTGTAGGGAGGGGAGGTAGATGTGAGTGTCATGGGTCCTTTTCTATCTGACTGTGCATGCTGCTCCAGTTTCTGGTAGTCTGTCGGCTGTATATGTTTATAGGGGCAGACTGAGACATGTCTCATACCACCTCCAGACTCCTACTACACTGTGACTTTGTGCAGTATATGCAGGGGTAGTGTGTGAGTGACAAACAGAAGATTTTTGTTCACACAGTCGTTATACTCTAGTGTTCAATTGGCTTACTGGTATGTCGCTGTGACTGTGGTACAGTTGGTTGTGGGGATGCACTTAAACACCGGTGTCTATTTTTCACTACTGTTACATCCCTGTAGTGCCAGATATATTTGCAAATGCATGTGTAATTCCACATAGCTGATTTGGGGTAGTGTTGTGTCTGACTGTAGTTTGGGTGGTGTTTGGTGACATGCTTGGCAGCTCAATATAGTTTCCCTAATGTAAAGTTAGGTCCTGATATTCGTAGGATGTCCAGTTGTCTATCTCATATCTTTGGCCTGGTCCCCATAACTGTTGTGTATTTCTGACAAATTAGTGGGATGATGTGCAGATTGAAGTACTAACTACTGAGAAGCAATTGACTTGTGATATTTCAGTCAATATATGTTAGAACAGACGGTGTTACTGCAGCAACTCTCTCAGCTTATCTACTCAAGTATTTCAGATATTTTCCTATTTTCATGCCTTTGTCCCCCCACTTTGTCAGGCTTGGTCAAGATTTTTTGGACTAAGGAGTTCTGAGCATACCTCCCACATGCCCAGATTGTCACAGATATCCAGGTTTTGGGCTCATATTTTTGGTCTGTTCCACAAATTATTTGTATTTTTCTGGTAAATCACTGTGATGATCTGAGGATTTATGTCAGTAAATAATTACATACATTTCAGTTTCAGACCTCATATCCTTTGGAAAATGTATGCTGAAACAAACCCTGTTACTCTAGCAACTTTCTAAGTTTATAAGCTCGATATTTAAAATATGTCCCTAGTTTGGCCTATTGTCCCCCCATTTTGACAGCCTTTGTCCAGATTTCTTGCACTAAGAGGTTGAGAGGTATAGTTCTAAGGTATCACTGCACTACATGTTATATAGAGAGTTTTTTCCCTACTGTTGAATCACTCTACTGCATGATATGTTTGAAACACCATCAGAAATCACTACAGCTCAAATGGTGTAGTGGTATATTGCTCTGACTATAATGCTCAGGGGGTTCGAGACTTGGCAGGGCTGATTATTTTGTTGCTGGGCAGAACAAGGGCTGATGGAGATAGAGTGGTTAAAGCTCTTTTGAGCAGTTGTAAGTGGGTTTGCATGGTTTTGTGCAAAGCTAAGTGATGCTAACAGATGGTTAACTCCTATTAGCTTCGCTTAGCAGCACTTATTCCCACTTACGCCCACACTAATTTTAATTAAAGAAAAGAAAATAGGGTGACAGGAAAGTGATGAAATGGAGGCAAGCCGGGGTAAAACATTAAGAAAACCATCTAGGGATGTGCAGGACGGGTGTAGGAAAGGACCATAGCTCTACATTTCTTCTGCAACAACAGCTGTAAATAATGTGTAGAATTTGGAATTTACAGTCTCACACCCCACAGGGAGGGGGTGTTGGCAACAGACATTTGTAGAATAATTTGTGGGTAGATTGATTAATTTCACTGCACCTGGTGAAATGTAGAGCTATGTATGGAGCAATAATTTTTTTGTGGGACAGATGCCCTTTTTTTAAGGTGAAAGTGGGATGTTGGGGAAGGGCTGTAGGTATGTTTGGGGAGGTAGGTTGGGTAGGACAGGTTGCATTCTCAGACAGACAAATAAGCAGACAGGGCTGATATATGACACATGAGGGGGGAAACACCTTTGATGGGGAGGGTGGCTGGGAATCCAAAGCTCATGAGCCCCCAAATGGATATAGTGGGACTGAGGTCCCCACCCATGGGCAGTCACCACTGCACTTTCATGTTCCCGAAGGTGGCTGTGCTGAGGCCTGGACAGGAGGGGCATCCTGCCCCTTGAGGTGTACCAGGTGGCCCTCCATCTGGTGCAGCCATCCATCCTCCTCCATGCGGATGACACTGTGCACCATACCTCGGAACTGGCGGTGGGTAATGGGCTCATCTCCATTCCCATGCCCGGGTGGGACGGGCCCCATCCCCTGAGGTGGTTCTACCCGAAGGTGGTGCAGGACCAGCAGAGAAGGCAGTTCCAGGTTGGGTCCCAGACGTGCTGGGGCCTAGTGCTACAGCCAAATGAGGTGGGTTAGGTGGATACGCCGGGATCTGCCTTCCCAAATGTGCTATGGTGCTGAGGTTTTACAAACTATATTGATTAGTCATGAACAAAACATTTCAAAATTAGTTATAACAGCATATGTGGGTGTTCCAATTAACCCCATACAACAGATGTGAAACAGTTGCATAGCAAACAGAACACATGCATAAATGTAACAACAGTATGCATTGTAACAGCATGCCAGTAACACTGGCAGCAACAGGCCACCAACAATGGTATTTGAACAAGGTATGCTAACATGCAACCAATCAAATATATGACCAATAATAGAACACAAGTCCCAACATTAGGTTTTGAGAACAACATACCCATAGTATATGAATGATAATTATTGATGCAGATTGGTGGGGGGGGGGGACAAAAAGTGCATTAACAAGTGTTTAGGCTTCTATTTTTCACAACAGTACTGCTCAATACTCTAAGGGTCTGCCCTCACTTTACATCTACCTATGGCCCATAGCTTCTGTAGCACAAACATACCTGTTAAACTGTCAACCTGAAATGGTATGGGGAAAACTGTGACAACTCTGGGTACATGACTAGAGGGGACTCGTACATGTCAGGGGTACATATCTGGCACAGAATGGGTGCCCTGCACTGCTGTTATGTGAGCGTGCTACTGGCATACTTCACCTGGTTTCTTATCTGTGTCCAGGGTTATTGGCAGCAGTGACCACTAGCCATGACAGCGTGGCACTTGAGAGACATGTATTGGGAAGAGTACATGTTGTGTGTACCTATCCTACTGTCATTTGCAGGCATAGACATGGGGTTGGACAGTGGAACAGTTGTACACAGTGTATTAGTATACCCTTCATACAGCTACTACCAACATTTCTTTACCTGTAAAACCTGTGGAGAAAATATTGGTCAACACTACCTGACTGTTTCGACATTTAGTCCTGATTCCTTGTGTGTAAATATGCACACATCTTACTAACACTCCCTGGATTTTAACCATGTCTGGGTATGCAAAATTGCCAACAAAGCTATTTTGCATCATACTGAGCTACTGGAGAACTGCTGTTTCTTGTTTGACTGGTTTCTGCCTAATACTCTCTTGGTTAGACAGTCTGACCTTATAATCCTGAGATGCATACATGACAGACAGTGTACTGTGCATTTATCCTTTGACATAATACAATCTGGAAAGCAAAGGTTAACACACGACAATGCTGCATGGGACACACTGTGATACATTACACATTACTATTCAGGGTTCAGAGCTTAGTGATTATGTATTTCATATTTCATGTATATCTTGTTTCACAGCTCCATAATTTACAGTTTTTCTTAACAGCTGGTTCTCAGAACAACCTAAGTTAATGCATGCTGTCAAAGCCATATTTGCTGTGAAGGACCTGTATACATTCTATTTCTACAACAACATACCAGAGTAAACTAAGCAATTTGTGGAATAGATCTTTATTACAGTGACATGACACAGTGCTTTAGTACTACATATCCTGTAGACAAGGGAGCCCGCAGGATTTTTTGCAGGGGGTGCAAATCCAGAGCTCCACCCACGCAGCCCCCCCACCCACGCAGCCCCGCCCACACTGCCCCACCCATGCAGTCATTCCAGTGTCCCATTATTTGCTATTTCTCTCCATTTGCCATAGACACTGTTCGAATCTCTCAGTGTGCATACTGTTTTATGTTTTACTTCTACAATGATTACAGATATTTGGATTTAATTTACAACTTTTATTTCAAATTTTATAGCACAAACACTGATAGACATTTACTAAACCTAAACAAAGCAATAGTCTTACAATGAAAACAGACTTAGCATTAAAACTTCTCTACCTTTGATACCCACATTCAAAGAAAATGCATCTGGCCAGTGGCAGGGTAAGTTTACCTTTGGGCTGTTTTCAAATCATAGACTCCTTGCACACATTTTTATAACCATGCAAAAGTTCTTTGATTCACCTTCCTGATTGTATTAATTATACGATATAATAATTGAATTATATCCCTTGTATAATACAGCACTGAGTGTTTTAAATTTATAGTTCTGAACATTTTTCCTTTAAGCAATGAAACATATGAACCAATAATGACAAACTGCCCAATTCAGAACATTTCAACCATAAAGGGCCACTCAAACTTCTGTCATGCAATCCATCAATATCAGTCAATATGCAGAATCTCTGCAGAAGTAAAAGTCATCTGAATAATTCCACATTAAAGAGATCTGAAACCAATGAAGAGGTTGTTGCTAGAAAACAACTTTATATTTCAATGTCTCATTTTCAAACTAATTGCCTATTGCCCTTGAAGAATAAATTGCCTATGTTACATTAAAAAAATGGTAAGCTGGTATATTGCAATAGGGAATGGGTGGTAAGTTGAAAAACAGGTTTATAGTTACTAGGCATCTCATGCAAAGGAGGACATACTCAGGATTGCAGCACCCACACCCCTTCAAATCAAATCTACATGCCGTGGGAGTAGAACCTACAGCTCTCTGCATCAAGATGCAAGTTTTCTACCTGCTGTGCTACTAACACTGCTTTAAAACTCTATACCACAACAGTGTTACTATGTGCTAAACAAAACAGTTGCACATTTTAAGCAGACTTGGCATGAGCAGCAGTAAACTTTTCTTTCCTTGAAGCTCACATTTCCTTGAAAATGCACTTGAAAATAAATTCCACCTGCTAACTCTGTATTTCACTCTCTCACACACACACCTCAACCTCTTAGTGCAAGAAATCTGGACAAAGCCTAAAATAAATAGGGACAGGTTATAAATATTGTTCTCATGAACTTAGAACATTGCTAGAATAACAGGATTTGTGTTAGTATGCATTTTTCTAAAGGATATAACGTCTAAAACTCAAATGCCTGCCATTATTTAGCAACTTCAATCCTTTTTAGGAGAAATATGGGGCAAAAATCTGGACATTCTGAAAAAACCTGGACAGCTGAAGGGTATGCCACCTTCCTCTTAACACACACACACACACACACACACACACACACACACACACACACACACACACAAACACACACACACATACACACACACACACACACACACACACACACACACACACACACACACACACACACACACACACATACACACACACACACACACACACACACACACACACACACACACACACACACACACACACACACACACACACACACACACACACACACATACATCACCTCTCAATGTCTTAGCACAAGAAATCTGAACAAAGTCTGTTACAATGTTGGAGACAAAGACCTAAAACTAGGAACACATTTAGAAAGTTGCTAGAGTAGTAGGGTTTGTATTACAATACATTTTCTGAAGGATATTCTGTATGAAACTCAGTGATTTTTTAAAAAAAACAGAATTTTTATGAAGAACAAACCAAAAACATAAGGCAAAAATCAGGACATCCTGTGAAAATTTGTAAAGTTGAGAGGTATGCACACATACATCCCCCTACCTCCTCAGAAAGTGGCTAGAACAACATGTTTTGCATTGGTATGCAGGCAAAGCCCAGGGCTGGTGTAATCATTTGACAAATAGAGGATTGGATGTGTCTGCAGAGTCAGAGCTCAGTGGCTACTGTGTGGGGAGCCGTTTCATGTCCATTATCTATTAATGCTTCTGTTGATTATTTAAACATTTATCACACCAAAAGACCTGGGCTGCAGACATTATCTGACATTAATGTGGATGTTACTCCAGGATTTAGCTCTGCAAACAGCAGTAGGAGATGCCAGCTCAAGTACCCTTTCTATCCCCTGACCAAGGATTCTTATGGAGCGTATGCCATCATATGTTTCACAGTGGTTATCTTTTTCGTTGGGATTTTGGGAAACATCTTGATTATGTGCATCATTTGCTACAGCTACTATATGAGCAGCATATCCAATCCACTGCTAGTGAATCTGGATTTCTGGGATTTCCTCACTATCTTTTTCTGTTTGCCTTTGGTAATATTCCACGAAATAACCAAAAAGTGACTTCTTGGAGACTTCTCTTGTAAATCATACCATATACTAATATGCATATATGTTGGTGTAGGACACTATATCAAAATACAGTGTCCTGATACTCTGCAGATCGATATCCGGATGTTGAAAGCCCCAATATCAGCACATTCTGCACATACATGCTCTGGGGATTATCCCTGAGCAGACTAAACCAACAGCAAGTGTTTTTGCAGGAAGGTAAGCCCGCTACACCCCCATGTGGGGGGCTGTACCCCCACACCTCTAATTATATATATTAACTCCAAGACTGCACAATCTCCAGGTAAAGGAAATATTCCCATACTCTGGGATAGTTGACCTTGCACACCTGTTGACCCTGTTGTCACTCTACATGGTGTTGGAGCATTTCATGCTCACTCCAGTGTTTGGCATCTCTCTCTCTCTCTCTCTATATATATATATATATATATATATATATATATATATATATGTATATATATATATATGTGTGTGTGTATAGATAAATAGATATAGATATATTATTATATAGATTGAGAGACCAGTTTAGTTTAAGAACTTATTTGCAACCCTCAAACTAAATAAATATCGAACAACTATCTACAACCCTCCAAATACACCTACAAAATATAGACACATTAGAACATATACTATCATGGATAACCTTATTCATCAAACAAGATATGATTATTATACAGGCATTCATATTGACTGTGCTAGACTATCCTCTTAGGAAGCACCAACCAAAGATTTACCACACATAAACCTTTTTGAATTGACATAAGTTTTCTCTGAATCTTCTAGAATTTACAAACTCTAATAGAAATAGCATTCTAGATTGAATATTAACCCCTAACACCAGTCACAAAAATAGTATAGATATATTTTCAGACTGACTTAGTGACCATCTCCTGACTTATATAATTTGGGGAGAAGTTAAAATACCAAAGGTAACAACATAAAATTAGACTAGACCTAAAAATTGAGGGAACAACTTTGAATACACTTCTCTAGCAATGTATCTAATCCCACTAAATTATCTACCTCTAAATTAAGCAGTTAAATATGTCAGCCAAACTTTCCTAGAAAAACTGAATAGAATATGTCTCCTACACAAAAAGAAAAAGTGAAACTTTACATGACCCCTGGCTAACTACATAAACCTAGCAAATAAAACAGCTAGAGGCAAAGCATGGAATAGCTGGAAAATACAGTAAATTATGTCTAAATTCCAAAACTGTAGGTCACTGAGAAATAAAGTAAAGAACATAATGCGAAAAGAAAAGAAAAACTGTTTTTGCTGATTACATTACAGAAGCAATAATAACCCTAACCTTTTTTGGAATAGAATTAATACTTTAATCAAACTAAGCAAAAATACACAGTCTAACCCCTTACTACAGGAGCCAAATTACAAAGTGTCCTGGAAATGAATATCCATTTTATTCTGGCTGCAACCTCAGTATTAAATCAACAAAACATAAAACACTACCCACAACACTGAATTAAACTACAGAAACTTTCACTCGTCAGTCTCTACAGATCAAATCAAAAAGCAGCTTAAGAAAATAAAAACAACTACCTTAGTCCCTGACAATATCCCAGTGGAATATTAATGCATAGCGGCCATCTACTACCTTATATTAATGAAGAGTATGGCACAGTTTGTCCCGGGTCAGGTTTATACAGATCCATAGTTGCATCTAATACACGTTGGCCAGTAGTAATTATCTAATTGGTCTTTTATTCATATAACCTTTTCATACTTATTTTCTGACTTATGATTTACTACAGCTTGATGAAACATTAAGATTTTTATTTTGGAACAGCAATGTGAATCAGCTTAATTTATGAGTGAAACTTCTTTTTGTCCCCAAACACATCCAGTGTTATATATAACTCCTTACTGTATACTATAGCCCTATCTCAGCTAATCATACCATTTTAGGTTCTTAAAGGATTGCTCTAGTTTTATCATTTATGGCATAGAAACATTTTCCTTTGTAACTCATTTAAAGAAATTTCACCCAAGTGATTTACTCTGTGCATTAATTTTGTTAATGAAAGTTCACTGTCCTTTTGAACTTACAAAAATATTGTTTTATGGAATTAAAACCTGGGCTACTAAAAAAATTATATCCTCAGAAGAGGGATATTCTCTTATTGATAAATGCATTTGATTGATCTGTAGGAGCCTATAAGAAGGGCACAATTATTTTCTTTCTCCTAGTCATCAAATGGCTCAAACCTTACAGGACTATAAGTCAGTAATGCCTCTATATAAATTAAAACTTAAGACCTACTCAGTCATACTAAGGACTCGCAAAGCATTAGTGCATCAATGTAAAATTATAAGAAATAAAACAATTGCAAATTCAATCAACACTAGAGTACAAGACACCCTTACTCACTTGAGAAATCAGTCTGAAATTTGTAATCAAATAAAGGAAACCGTACAGGATCAAAACCATTTACTGGACTTCATATATACCACTATTCAAAATGAAATGTCCATAAATTATGTCAAAGATTTAATAAAACTCTTCATGGTTAAGGAATCGGGAGTATCACTAAATTGAAAAATATGAAACTCATGGCCTGGTTCATTTTATCCTAAAATTTTACAAACATATCTCCCTAATAACTGGCTCTTTTAGCCAAAGTTTTCAATAGTACCAGAAATGTCCTCAGTTTCCAGAAATGTGCCTTACATCAGTTATTCCTAAACCCTTAAAAGAGCAACTTGATTATTCATCATATAAACTAATTTTAGTTTAAAATATACATACACTACATGCCCATCCCTGTGGACTGAATAAAACATGTATGCCATGTTTAATACACCCATATCAAGCTAGTGCTTTCACATATAGATACATAGCAATATTAGTATGCTGTTCATGACATGTAGAATGACAGAAAATTATATTTCCTTCTCATAAGTTTAGACATGGAGAAAGGGTTTGATACCAGAAGTGAGAATCACCATTTCCGGTATTAATGACAAAGTGATTGTGAAAAATTCATTCTCATTATACAGAGGCTTTATAATATATACTTAGCTAGGAGGTAAATACAGGAGGGGAGGGAGCAAATCTGATAAAATTCTACCAACCACTCTCCACTTACATACAAACACACACACCTACTTCTTACATACACACCCCTACCTACTTCTTACATCCACAGACTCCTACCTAACTATTTCTTACATGCACACACATCTCTTAAACACTAAAACAGACACATGCACACACCTACCTCTCACTTCTACATTCGTCTGGCACGACCACAGTCCAAACATCTTCTGGAATTCAAATTCCCGGTAGGCGCGAAAGACAAAGATGCAAACCATCAGTCGCAAACATCTGTTGCGTCTGCGCGACTGGTCGGGATGCAAAGGGCGTTCTTAAAGAGGAACGCCCTTTAAAAAAAACAAAAATAAGTTGTTTTCTTTTTTAATTAAAATAACATGAATTCCTCATCCAGCCAGTTCCAGGGGGGTGCAAGTGCACCCCCTTGCACCTGCCTGCGGGCACCCTTGCCTCTAGATCAATATTAGTCGGACAAACTTTATTTATTCAGTTAACATGGTAACAGTATATCTACTGGCAGTAAACAATGTATCCTTCTTAGTTATTTGCACTATATACTGCAAGATAGATTTGTACTAACCGGCCTGTCAGTGCAGCCTTAACAGTTTGTCGGCATGGGCTTTGATGTTTCTAGCCCTCTCTGCTGCAGCTGTAGAGGAGAAAAACAAACATTATGCATATCTATCTATCATATACTCAGGCTAGACTTTAGTATAAACTGCTTGATAATGATACTTACACACTCTAGAGCATTCTGAGCCCATGCATCTTGGAGCCACTAGGCCAAGAGCACCCCTTTCCCCACTTTAGGTTGGCATAATGGTGCTGAACCTGCTCACCAGTTCAGAGGATGCCAGTGGCACTGGTGAGATCACGTGTGAGATGTCTCAGGCCTCTGCTTTGTATTGTGAGCCCTGGTACTGGCCCCGCAGCAGTCTCTCATCATAGTTTTCTACAAGGAGTCCAGCCACAACCCTGGACTCCTGAATGCCCCAGTGCTGCACCTGAAAGCCCATTCCTTCACCAACACCCGACATAGTACCTGCACAGATCAACTACAACAGGTTCTGGGTGTATTCCCATCTCTGCGGTTTAAATAAGGTCATATTCTCACCATTTGCTGTAATTGGACCATTTTGAAAATGCTAAGCACAGCTAAGCAGTGCGCAAATCTGCTAAGCTGAGTTGAACAGTGCTTAAATGTGTAATTGCTGAGCACTGCTTAACAGTGTGCAAATCTGCTTAGCTGAGCTGACTGCTGCTTAGTATTTACGTCTAAGCAAAGCTTAATCTGGCTAAGGAGAGCTGACCACTGCTAACCATTGCTCACTTTTCATTTAAAAAAAATATCAGAAATATGACTTAATTTATCATTACTGACATATTATTAAGTGTATATGATTTACTTAACTTGACGTCCCTCTATGTACTTTCATTACATTACATCGGGGTGCAACTATACTGTATGGGAGACTTGTGTACACATGGGTGATTTCACATGTTATATGCACTCACACTTACATTTTCAACCAGCTATACTACCCTGGTTAACAAATATTAATTACTACATGATTTAAAACACAAAAAGATAATTTTAACAATGCTTTCCCATGTAAAAATAAAGTGCCTGTCTTGGTACTCAAACCATGAATGCCTGCATGCAAAGCCAGGACTCTAACCACTACACTATCTCATCGTTAGGATTTTAGTTGTATATTTTTATTTATCTTCTATGAGATGTTTAAGCAATGCTGAGCAGAGGGCCATAACATGCAAACCCACTCAGTTATGCTTAAACATACCTCAGAATGTAAACAAAAGGAATTTTATAACATCACTTTAATGATGTATCAATACTCCTTGTAAGTCACAGTATGGGCAATTGTAAGGGGACAAATAGGGACAGATTTTAAATATTGCTCTTACAAACCTAGAAGCTTGATAGAATAATAGAATTTGCATTAGCATGACTTTTCCAACAGATGTGGAGTCTTCAACTCAAATGTTTCTCATTATTTAATGACCCCAGTCCTCTGCTATTTCCCAGGTAGGGACAGATATTTGGAGGAACACACCAAAAACATATGACAGCATACCTCTCAACTGAACAGATTTTTGCAGAATGTCCAGCTTATTGCCTCATATTTTTGGTCCATTTATCATGTGACTGTGGTTTTCTAGCAAATTATTGGCAAATCACTCAGGGCTTAAGTTAGAAAACAATGACAGACATTTCAGTTTCAGACTTCATACCCTTCAGGAAATCTGTGCTAATGCAAAACCTGTTATTCTATCAACTTTTCAAGTTTGTAAGAGCAATATTTAAAAAGTATCCCTATTTTGGGCCTTTGTCCTCCCATTATTTATGGCTTTGTACTGATTTGTTGCTCGAGGAGGTCAAGATGTATGTGAGGCAGGCATATGGGCATTCTGTGAAAACCTGTACAGTTGAGGAGTACGGCCGTATGGCTCTTTCGCAATGCAGGGGGGGTGTGACAGCACCTGTCACCCACACCATGCATTGCTTCCTACTCTGCATTAATTTCTTGATCCCCTATCTATTTCAGTGTCCATGAATACTGTTTGGCTATTTTATTTGATTTCAGTGTCTGTGGACACTGAAAAGCATTTAAAAAGTGCTGCACTTTCTCCTCAATTTTTTTTTTTATTTTCAATTAAAATAACATTTACATAATATTTTTAAATATCATTTTAAACAATGATATACAATAGTTACAGTAGCCTGACTTTCAATTATATACACTGTATGTTATTAAATATAGAATTAACAGATCAGTTATCAGAGATACAATATTAATTATTGCAGTGTCCAACAAAGATATAACTTTCTTCCAAGGATTATTTACCAATGGCCTGGGATAGATTCATAGTTATTTGATTTTTATTTCCATCGATGCCGTTGTCTTCCTTAAAGTGTAGAATTCTTCCAAGGTCAGGGTGTATTTGAATTCCACCTTCTAGTTACGCATTTTGCTAGATATAGCAAGTATTGTCCATAACAAATACATATTTGTTTTATTCAGGTAGAAACCTTCATTTACATTTAGTATAATCAATGCTTTAGTTAAGGTAGAGGATTCATTAAATAAAGCTTGTAAAACATGATTCATTCCATTCCAATATGATTTAATTTTATTACATTCATAAAAAATCTGAATCCAGTCTGCTTTATCTGACTTTTCACACCTCCAGCAAAAAGCCATTTGTAGTAATACTTATCTTTTTAATTCTATCTGGTGTTTTAAATGCTCTATGTAAGTATTTCTAGTTAAATATTTTCCAGTACTGTGTGTTAGAGGTGTAATTAACTGATAGTAAGATGTTAGTTTTAATTTCTTCTGTTAAATGTAATGACTGACCTTTTGTTAAGAACTGCCAGTATGATGGTTTGAAAATTGTTTTATATGTTATTAACTCTTTATATAGATTTGAAATGGAATTTTTCTTTTCACAACTATTATATATAAATTCATACAGAAAACTTATTAGATTTGGAATATCTTTAAATGAGGAATTATTAATTAATATGCGTAAATCTTGAGTGTACATTAGAATGCTTTATAAAGTTAACCAGTCCTGTGTTGGAATATTGTAAGCAGTTTTTTATCATATGTATATCTAAAACATTTAATTTATTTACACTTTGAAACCAGCATAAGAATCCATTTTGTTCCCAAGAGGTTATTGTTTCCCTATATATTTTGTGAGGAAAGTTCTTTGTGATGGTAAATGGGGTTAAAAGGTCAAACCAAAATTTTAGATCTATCTTTGCATTGATACGTTTCCTAAAGGAATTGATGTAATGATTAATCAGTGTTGTTTTAGAAGGTTTTGTCATATTATATTGTATACTTATATATAGCATGTACCAGGGTTTGTTTGATTTGTCTACTATTAAAACATTTTTAACAGATTAAATTAATTTGTTAATATAGCCGTTGTTAATTCTTTCCAGTTGGCAAAATAATTTGGGTTTATCCACTCTATTGTAGTTTTAAGCACAGATGCTTTTATATATGTTTCTATTTCTGGGAAGTTCAATGCTCCTTGTTTCCAGGGTCTAATGTGATGAGTTAGAGCTACTCTATTCTATTTGTGATACAATTTCATTTTATTAAACATGAGTTTATTTCTTTAAGAATGCATCTTTCAGGAAATAATTGTATTGCTAATGCTACATCTAGCATTTTTGATAAGACCATTTTTATTAATTGCAATCTGTCTTCAAAAGTTAATATAATTTTGTTCCACTTTTCTATATATATTTTTATTGTTTCAATAAGTTTTTATAATTTATTAATATTGTTTTGTTTATATTTTTGCATAACACTATTCCTAAATAGTAAAAAAACACTGGTGATACCAAAGTAAAATCACCAAGACTTTTATTAGAAGCATAAAATGTAACTGACTAAGCACTTTCACCCTTGTAGGGCATCTTCAGAGTCAGTTTTCCATATTTGATCACAGCCATTAAATACACATATCAATTAACAATACAATCAGTAGATAATTGATTATAATAAATCCATCTTCCCATTCATCAGATTTTTAACCCTTACACTGTCATTAAGCTGGTTTTGCATAATTATATGTCTCTAAACACCCAACTTTTCTTGTAATGGTAACTTGTACAAAGTGTTTTAATGCCAAAGCCAAAGTAATGTACTAGTGTAAAGATTGCAGTACTATTGTGTCTCTAATAGAAACAATATATATAAACACAATATTGAAAATAAGTAAACACAATATGTAAAATTAAATTGAATATGTTAAAAATCCATACATAAATGTAACCCTAATACAGCTACACAAAAAAAAATCAAAAAACTCTCTATTGTTTCTGTATATAAAATACAAGCAGCCTTATGTTTCAATATACATGCTAAAGATAGGGTATCATTGATGCCAGGTGCACTGCTAGCATCTAGCCGCACCTGCCACATGCATTCCCTAACCTCCAAGATGGTTTTGTAATCACCCCCATAATCTATCTATAACAAAAAATAAACATTTCTGTGCAATCTTTTGTGTGGTGGTATAAGGAATTAGTTGGTTTCTTGTTTTTAATGTCCCTGTTGTGTTCTAAGATTCTTTGTCTCAATTTTCTTGTGGTCATACCTACGTAAAAGGCTGGACAGGATAAACAGGTAGCCACGTAAATGACCATTTTGGTATTACAATTGCAATAACCAGGACTCCTCAATGTCCTCTTGAAATTCCCCACTGAAGCATATGGGCCATCATTAATATATTTGCATGCTTTGCAATTACCACATTTGGCCATCTTAGGAGGCCTTTGACCAGTGGACATAGGTGTTCTCTCCAAGTGTTCTTTAATGTTTAAACATCTGCTATTAATAAAAAGGGGAAACTTCCCTAGTATATCTTGCATATCTATGGGGAGTATACTTTTCCATGTCCACTGGATGATATTTTTGACTTCAATGGACATGGAATTGTGTTGTATGACCATACCATTTGGAATATTCCTCACTCTTTGTTTATTAGTATTGTTGTTGTCTGCATCCCTTTGACTGTCTACCAGAATAGGCCTGAAATCTGTAGCCCTTCTTCTAATAATATCTTGTTGAACTGTAGTAAGCACGTCCATGGGGGTAACCCCTTTGGACAAACAAATCAATTAATACCTCCACTTCTTCCAAAAATCTATTGTCATCACTTACAATGCCTGACACCCTAATCATCTGGCCTTTGGCCACATTCTTCTTGACATAATAAGGGTGGCAACTGTCATAGTGTAGAAATGAGTTACTGTACGTTTTCTTCCTAAATAAATTGGATTCTACCTTTCCATCTTTAATATATAATTGTAGACCCAGGTAGTCAATGGTATTTCCATCCGCCTTGTTGGTGAATTTCAAGAATGTTGTTGTGTTGTTTAAATAACCTATAAACTCATCTAACTCTTCTCGGGTACCTTTACAAAGGAACAGGATGTCGTCCAAAAATCTCAGATAAATAATCATCCTAGATCTATAGTCAGATGTCAATACATACTGTTCCTCCCACTCGGCTAGTACTAAGTTGGCATAAATGGGCACATATTTTGCGCCCATAGCCACCCCAGTGGATTGTCTATAGAATTCACCTTCAAACCCAATATAGTTGTTTTCCCACACAATCCGCATCAAGCGAACCACTAAACCTTTCTTCACCTGGTGCATGTCACTGTGCTTATCTAAGCTCCTAGAAAACCAGTCTAATCCAATGTCATGGGGAATCACTGAAAACAAATTTGTTATGTCAACAGTTACAAACCAAAATTCCCCTAAGTGTGTATCAAACAAAGTCCTAAGACAATCCAAACAGTGCCATGAGTCTTTTAATATGTGTGGTATGTTGTCAAGAATCTTCTTATTCATGGTATCTACAAATGCTGCAAAAAGGTTCCGTTTTTGATCCCCTATCAGTCTAAAAGGTGGATTAATAATGTCTTTGTGAATTTTGAGAATTCCGAATAAACTGGGCATAACTGGATGTTCCACAAGCATATAATTGTACTCATGATAATTGATTATTCCTTCACAAAGGAACTCATACAGTTGCCAGTCAATCTTTGTGTATGCCTTCTGAACTTCAAATTTGGAAACTAATTCATAAGTGTTTGAATCACTTATAATACTCTGCATATTCCAGGAATAATCAGAATTCGTCATGATGACTACTCCTCCCCCTTTGTCTGGTTTCATAACCCTATAGTCACTACTAGACAAAAGTTCTTTTTAGCAAAATACTTCAGCAGATGTTAAATTTTTGTTGTCCATAGATGACTTTTTATCAATCAGTCTCCTAATCTGAGTGGTACACAAATGTTCAAATGCTAATATCAAAGGACTGCATGGTGGTATAAACACACTGCTTTTTTTAAGTGTAGAAATTTGTGCCTCTCTATCAATATGGTGTTTATTGCCAAAAAACAACCTTAAATTTAACTGCCTAGTGTACAACTTCAAATTGATGAGTAATTTACTAATGTCATATTTGAAGTTTGGAACAAATGAAACACCCTTTTTCATTAAACTTAAGTGACTTTCAGATATCTCCGAATCTGAATAGTTATACACGTGAAAAGACTTGTCCCCAGTTATAGTGAGGCTCACATTAATGTTAGTCTCCAAAAATTGATTCCAAGTAGTAGCTAATAAATCAGAAGAGGTGCCTACTGGTACGTCATTATCAAATCATAGGCCATCCTCAGTGTTAGGGGTGGGGTCAAAAACCTTCAGCAATTGTGTTTGTTTCACCTGTGGTGCCAATTGTTGCTGTTGAAATTGTTCATCCACTTTCCCCCACCCCTCCAGTTGTTTCCTGACTGAAACCCCTGTCTTTGAGGCATTCTCTGATCCAAATGTTCCGGTGGGTGGCCCCGATTTCTTAATCGATCCGAGCGTCTCAATGGAGGTTGATTCTCTAAAAAAACTTCTTCTTCCTCAATGTCAGTATGCATCCCTTCAGTAACCCCCACCTCAGTTTGAATTGTATCCCTCCTTGTACCCCCTTCAATTTGATTTTCTCTTGTGTTAGGTGAAGGATAGGCTCTATTTTCTTTGTATTCATTAGTGTCCCTTAAAATCTTTTTTTGTTTTCTCTCCATACTGACCTTTACAAACTTATCAAGGTCAGTTGTAATCCTCTCAAACCTGTTTCTATTGCTTTCAAAAAGTAAATCATTCATAATACTTTAAGTGTAAGTAATTTGTTCTTTAAATTATTAAGTCTACTTGTATTTTCCCTAATGATTATTCTCATCAAGTCAAATCCTGTTCTATCAAATAATTCTAGCATGTTGTGATATGCCTCTGAATCAGCTTTGATTCTAGGAACTTGGTTCAGTTCAATAGATTGTTCTAGGAAAACATTGTCCATCTGTAGTGATTTATATTTCCTAGCTAGCTTTTCAAATTTCAATAACTGAGAGTTAAGTGTTCCCTATCTTTAGCATGTATATTGAAACATAAGGCTGCTTGTATTTAATATACAGAAACAATAGAGAGTTTTTTTGATTTTTTTTGTGTAGCTGTATTAGGGTTACATTTATGTATGGATTTTTAACATATTCAATTTAATTTTACATATTGTGTTTACTTATTTTCAATATTGTCTTTATATATATTGTTTCTACTAGAGACACAATAGTACTGCAATCTTTACACTAGTACATTACCTTGGCTTTGGCATTAAAACACTTTGTACAAGTTACCATTACAAGAAAAGTTGGGTGTTTAGAGACATATAATTATGTAAAACCAGCTTAATGACAGTGTAAGGGTTAAAAACCTGATGAATGGGAAGATGGATTTATTATAATCAATTATCTACTGATTGTACTGTTAACTGATATGTGTATTTAATGGCTGTGATCAAATATGGAAAACTGACTCTGAAGATGCTCTACAAGGGTGAAAGCACTTAGTCGGTTACATTTTATACTTCTAATAAAAGTCTTGGTGATTTTACTTTGGTATCACCAGTGTTTTTTTACTTTTTACTAGTTCATTTTCTTGTTGGAATTACTATTCCTAAATAATTTAGCATAAGTTCTTGTTTTCCTATGATGGATTTATCTGTAACTTGTAGTTCTTTTTTCTTATTTAAAAATAGAAGTTTTGATTTTGATCTATTAAAGTGTAGACCTGAAAGCTTATAAAATTTCTCCATTACTTCTTCTAGCTCTCCTAATGACTCTCAGGAGTTTGATAGGGTTAATAAAATATCATCAGCAAAAAGCTTTATTTTAGATATGTACTGGTCATAGACTTATATTCCTTTTATTCTTGTATTATTGCGTATTATTTCTGTAAGTATTTCTATAGCCAAAGCAAATAAAATAGGAGAAAGGGGGCATCCTTATTAGTACCTTTCGTTATATGGATAGATTCTGAGGTGAAAGAACCTAATTTAATGTAGGCTAAGTTATTAATATATATGTTTTTTAGTAATAAGATGAAGGGAAAAGGAAATTCAAATAATGTTTTTATAATTTATTAATATTGTTTTGTTTATATTTTTGCATAACACTATTCCTAAATAATTTAGCATACGTTCTTGTTTTCCTATGATGGATTTAGCTGTAACTTGTAGTTCTTTTTTCTTATTTAAAAATAGAAGTTTTGGTTTTGATCTATTAAAGTGTAGACTTGAAAGCTTATAAAATGTCTCCATTACTTCTTTTAGTTCTCCTAATGACTCTCTGGAGTTTGATAGGGTTAATAAAATATCATCAGCAAAAAGCATTATTTTAGATATGTACTGGTCATAGACTTCTATTCCTCTTATTCTTGGATTATTGCATATTATTTCTGCAAGTATTTCTATAGCCAAAGCAAATAAAATAGGAGAAAGGGGGCATCCTTGTTTAGTACCTTTCGTTATATGGATAGATTCTGAGGTGAAATGACCTAATTTAATGTAAGCTAAGTTATTAATATATATGTTTTTTAGTAATAAGATGAAGGGAAAAGGAAATTCAAATAATGCTAAAGTTTTTAATAGATATTCCCAGTTGAGGGAATTGAAGGCTTTTTCAATGTCTAATCTGATTACAAGTGTTTCCCTATCTTCTTTATTCACATAATCTATAAGAGTAAATATCCTTTTAATATTATCATGTGTGTGCCTGTTATATAAAAATCCAGTTTGATCATTATTAATAGTCTTTGAAATTAGGATTTTCATTCTATTAGCTAGGATTGACATGAATATTTTGTAATCATTATTCAGTAATGATATAGGTCTGTATGAGGTGCAAAGGTTTGATGGTTTATCTTTTAGAATTGGTGTTATGAGAGAATATTTCCATGAGGGTGGTATTTTTGCTTCTGACTGGACTTCTAGCAAAGTTTTATGAAAAAGGGAGATTACTGTTGAAGGGAAGAGTTTGTAAATTTCCGTAATTATACCATCTATCCCTGAAGCTTTGTTAGATTTACTTTCTTTTATCTTGTCAACAATTTCTTTGTAGGATATACGTTTTTGTAGGTCTAGTTTTAAGTTTTCTGGATTTTTTTTATATTGATAAGGTTTGTATCTTAGTTTTTTTTTGTTGGTATCTAAATCTTTTTTGAAGTGTTCCATATAATGGAACCGAAATGCTTCAAGGATGTCTCCTATATCTGATACTTTTTTCCCTTTCTTTTCATGATATATACTACTAATGTTATTTGCTTTAGATTGTATTTTAAGTCTTGTAAATAAGTTATGTAAATATCTGGGGGAGGTGGCTAATGAGTTTATTTTTACTTTTTCCAAGACTAGACAAGTTTTGTGTGTTAGAATTTCATTATATTTTTTATTTAATTCCTCTATTTCTTTTTTGACTTCTGGACAATTCTGATTTTTTTTTTTTTTTTTTTTTTTTTTAGATTTTGCTGTCAAGAGTCTGGTTTGCAAGTCTAATGATTCAGATTCCCACTCAATAACTTTGTTTTTGTACCAGCTAAGGGTCTTACCAAATAAATACACTTTCAATGAGTCCTAAACCATGACTCTACTGATTTCTGTTGTATTATTAATTTCAAGAAATAATTGTAGTTTTGACAACATCCAGGATCTGAATTCTTTAATTTTCATGATATATGATGGAATTCTGGTTGAGAAGATTAAAGGTTTAAACTCTGTTTGGAGTTTCATTTTCAGAGAGTCATGATCTGAGAAGGGCATGGAACTACTGAGAAGTTGAGGATTTTTGTTTGTAAATCTTGAACTACGAATAATTTGTCTATTCTGGTTTGTGTTCCAAATTTATGATCTTTATGGGAAAATAATAAGGATTTATCATCTTTTACTTTAAAAGTGTCTCTTAAATGAAATTAATCAATCCATCTTTTTAAGGATTTTGAAATAGTTGCTATGCAAAAAGACTTCTTGGTAGTTTCAGAAGCTTCTAAGGTACAATTAAAGTCTCCTCCCAGTATAAGATTTCCTTTATAATTGTTGGAAATAAAATCTAGGTGTTTTTTAACCGTTCCTGCTCCAATTCCTTTGAACCAATATAGATTAGCTAAGGTCCATATTCTGTTATTAAATTTAATTATAACAAATGCTAGTAGACCTTCTTTGTCTTCATATTTATAAATAACTTTTGGAGTGATTATGTTTTTCTTCCAGAGAATTGATACTCCTTTTGTCTTTGTTCTATAGGAGGCTTGAGCTAAGACTGCATAGTCCTTAGGGCTCCAAATAAAGCTATCATTAGTCTTAAAATGCATTTCCTGGAGAAATACTACTTGTGCCTTATTTAGATTTAAACATTTTAGTAAGCTTGATCTTTTATTTGCATTATTTAAGCCATTAGTATTTAATGATGTTTGTCTTTTCGGCTTTTCCAGGTTAGGGGTCACCACAGTGGAACTCCGGATCGCTAATGATTAGCAGTCAATTTTTATCGTGCCGAGTTGCCAGCCCGATGCCCAACCTTCAGTGAAGGCACGCCCATTCACGTATGTCTTTCAATGATAAGAATGTTAAATCCATTTCAAGTTATTGTTGGAAGAAATATTTTGCTTCTTTTTTTTATTATTTTGATTATAGTAGTTATACCATATTCTCTGATAACATTGAATGTTATTTGTATGTGTGTAAACTTGGGAGTGTAATTTAATGTTCTTTCTTCTTTAAATACAAGTAGGGTAAAATTCTGGTCAGGCTTTAAAAAAGTACTTCTATAAAATATTATTTCTAAAGTATCAAATACAAGTAAATATGAATTTCCCATTAAACACGGAATGAAAGTCATTCCTAATCCAATAGATAAAGATAGATATACTGGATTATCACTCATACCTTTAACCAACAATATCAACTGAGCTCCATTTGTTAAATTATTATATGGAAAATTTTCTTAAAAGAGATATGAAATTCTATATTATTCTCTTATTATTCTATAGCATTTTATATATCAGGAGGGAATGTTAGTAGTGTAAACAATTATGTTGACTTTAGAAAATATCCAATATTTAGTTACCCTTAAGAGATCCTAAACATGTCAGATATGTAATCTCAGATAAATTAAATGCAACAGAGGAGCATACACTAAATAAGCCAAAAACAGATTATTACTAAAATAATTTGACCAGAAGAACTCTGTAGGATACAATGAGTGATTACCAATGAAATATAAATTTACTGTAGGTGCACTGTCTTCCTTTACTTTTCCACTCTTCAGCTCACCAACTTCAATTTACACTTATGAAAAGACATGGCTTATCAGTGGTATCCTGACTCTTGAGTAGAGGCGCCCTACATTCTAGTGTGCAGTGCTTTTACATATTTATAGATTTACAAAGCAGAGTCTAAGAATGAACTATGATCACCCTGACAATTCCCACCCTGCACAAGGCACCTCCTGCTTCCAGAATGGGTAATCACATCAGGTCTAGAATGAATGTGTAGGTACCCATATGGTAATCAAGACTTACCTTAGGTAAGTATTAATCAGATAGTGTTTAGAGCATCTTAGATAGTTCTCAGGGTAGTTAGAATACTCTTAAGCCTCTCCTCCCTTGAACAAAAACAAAGATTTCCCTTCCCTTTCTTTCCCTTGTTTTAAATCAGTACTAATAAAAGAAGGTTGGGTAACGTTCGAAAGACATGCATGCATAAATGGGTGTGCCTTCGTTGAATGTTGGGTGTCAAACTGGCACCTCGACTTTTCGCAAAAATCTACTGCCAACCATTAGCGGATCGGAGTTCCACTGTGGTGACCCTTTACCGGGAAAAGCCGAAAGACCAACAACAACAACTAATAAAAGAAATGCAGCAAACATAAGGTAAACAGAAATAACATTCAGTAGTCCGTCTTGTACATGACTCGCAATCCATTAAACAGGTCAGTGACTAACATCACTTTAGTAAACATTATAAAGACAAATTAGAAATAATTTCCTAGCTCTTTAAATTTTCTGATAAAGCAAAAAGTTAACAATAAGCTATTTTAACTAAATGTGTAAAGCATTTCAAAATTTCCTTCCATGTATATATTTCTACTTATATTGTAGTCTCAATAGCTGTCTTTGAAATCTGTACAATACTTCACTTCTTCAAATCATTCCTTTTTCAATTCAGGTTTTGCTTTGTCAAAACGGCAACAATATTTCAAGGGCACAATTAATATTTAGACTGATGTTTCAAATAAATAACTTGTCAGTTGCCAGTTGAGATAGTTTAGAATGTATGGTTAGTGTAAATATAGCATGTTGCAAAAATAATATGTATTTTTTCGTGTGCTCTAGAGACTGTCATATGCAAGTGACAGTACTTACGTATTATCACAACCACATTTCCCGACGTGCTGGACTTTCTTGTCTTTTATGCAAACAACAAAAAGGGAATGTAATCAGAAAGGGTAGACTGTTAAAAACTCTTCCGGGATGTTGGTGGTGGGTTTGTAAAATGTTTAAGGGTTCAAATTTGAGGATTTGTGGCTAGTGTGCTTGAAAGACGTCAAGCATTGAATTCAGTGATCATCACAGTGGCTGCAGGTATATACATAAGTTGGCCGGAAAGGAGTGTGGGCAAGTTATAGCGTACGATGTTTAGACACACACACACACACACACACACACACACACACACACACACACACACACACACACACACATTTCCAATGGATTAGCTGCTTTTGAGCACGCTAGGCACAAATCCCCACGTTTGAAAACCCTTAATCGTTTTTACAAACCCACCACCAACATCCCACAAAATAATATTTTAACAGTTTACCCTTCCCGATTACTTTGTAAGAAGTTAGACAGGGTACTGCTTTGCTTCTCTTTTCTGATGGCTTTCTGTTCTCAGGGCAAAGGCTGTGAAAAAGGAATGCATTTTAAATGGAATGGGGGACTTGCTTAACTGACATCATGAGATGCTGGCAGTAAATGGGGAAACCTGTTTCTCAAATATTATTTCTTCAGCCGTTTCAGTGAGAAACCTTCCTGAAAGCCAGAACACATTACAGAAAATATCTCTCTGAGGTTTTTTCATACTTCATTGGTCCCAGCTGACACAAGGAGAAGCAACCAGCATTAGCGCGAAAATGTGGTTGCGATAATACGTAAGTACCCAAGTGACATATATAATGTAGCATATATAGAGCAGATAGCTTATGGATTCAGGTTGTTAAAGTAAGTTATGTTTATTAATCAGGCAGTTTCATTTAAGTTTGCAAGTAATTTGGGGACATTTCAGTTGAATTTCCAGGAATGTGTAGTCCAATGTGAGTAATTTATAAAGTATTTACAAGTTGTTCTATTGTTATCTAATTTACCCTTTCTTAGATGGTAATTCAATTTAATAGCTAAACAATGTTTCTTTTTTATTTGTTATCTGCGAGGCTAAATGCACTTCACAAATTCACAAAGTCCGTAGAAACTGCCGCAGTTTTTTCTGTTGCCATGACAAAGCAAATATAGCGGTTCTTAATCAATTAGTGTTAAAAATTTAAAAAAAAAACTGAAATAGTTCACGAGGCTGATAGAATGTAAAGAAAGCTTCACTTCTCACAAGCAACAGTACATTTTTCCCTCCTTTTATATATTATGTTAATATTATAGGAAATAATTAAACTGACAGTATGTATATAAACAAAACATTTCAGAGTTAATCACTAACATGTCCCGTAACCCATTAAGCATAACAGTGTCCACCATTAATGTAATAACTATTGTAATAATAATTGAGTCCACTTTTCCTCATAAATGTGTCACAATTCATTAAACAAAGCAGAGTCTAACATCTGTCTAATAGTCATTATAAAGGCAAATAATAGTAATTTCCTAGCTCTTCAAACTTTCTGATATCGCAACATGTTGACAGAAAGCTGTTTTAACTGGAAGACTAAAACATTTCAATGCTTCCTTGTGAATATACATTTTTACTTTTACTGTAGTGTAAAGAACTGTCTTTGAAATCTGTGTATTACTTCACTTCTTTCAAGTCATTCATTTTATAGTTCAGATTACATTTTGTCAAAATGTCAATAGCCTTTCAAGGGCACATTTAATATTTAAACTGATATTTTAAATTAATAGCTATCAGTTGCCAAGTGAGTTTGTACAGAGTGTGAGTTAACTGCAAAGATAACGGGCAGGATTCAGGAAGGCTTACACGGAGTTCAAGAGTAGTGTAAGCCTCCGTGTAAGCCTCCCGATTCAGGAACAGCCCAAACCTCCGTGTAAGAGACAGATAACACGTCTCTTACACGGACTGGGCGTGGAAATGCTCAATACCTCATTTGCAGCTGAAATATATGCAAATGAGGTATTTGAGCGATCCAAGAAGCCCAAACCAGTCCGTGTAACGGACGTGTTAGCTGCAGAAATGTACTCAGCTGACAACTGAGTACATTTCTGCAAAAAACGGAGCTATGTCAGCTCCAAATAAAGGGTGCATATGTTTCATTAAGCATGCCAATGGCCAAATATGTGGCCATTGGCAATAAAAAGTGTTGCAAAAATATTATAAATAACTTTTTTTTTTTTCGTGGGATTATGATGTTTAACTGCAGCGCACACCCGCGCAAACGGGTGCTGCCTAAAACTGAAAACCGAAGCTTATAAGCCCACAATTGTGGGATTTATGTATTACATGGAATGTCAATGGAGGGACTTCCAGACCAAAAACAATATGGCCTCCGTTTAGTGGTTATCAAGGGGGGGAAGCTCCGTGTAAGACATGTAACTAAGCATTACTAGGCAATCCTATGTAAATGAGGGTTACAATACTGAATCACACTGCCACATAGGTAATGAGCACTTTCTGAGTAGTGTAAGAGTTATAGAAGGGGGAGGAATAGAGTAAGAGGTAGGTGACATCACAGGGGGGGAATGATAGAAATAAATGTATCACATTGGAGGGCAATGTAACGTGACAGATGACAGACAGACATCAGGGAGAGAGGTGTGTACCAACAGAACACTAGGAAAGCCAAGAAATAGAGGGTGCACACTATGCCTACACTCAAATGTTCATGAAATACGTGCATGCGCACGTGTGCATGCGTGTAAGGCAGGTTCAACTTGTGGGAGCATGTTGCAAACCATTTACAATGGTTTGCGCGGGCGTGCACGTGTGGAAGGCAGTGTGCGCGTGTTTTAACATGAATCAGCCAAGTTCACACCGTGTAAGGATGTGTGTGCGCGTTTAACACCGTGTAAGGATGTGTGAGCACGTTTAAGTGACTGTGAGCGTGCTTAAGCTGGTGTGCACATAGCTCCCCTTGAGGAAACAGAGAGGAAACAGGAAACAACCAAAATACAGGAAAACTGCCAGAGGATACTGCTGGAGTTAATTGCTGGAAACAATTGGAAGCAGGCAATTACACAGGCAGACTAGAAGCCCAACCCAGCACTTAAAACACTGTAAGGAGCAGTGCAGGGTGTTTCTCACAAGAGATACTGGAAGAAAGTAAGCTATCAGAATTGAAAACTGAAAAAAGCTGAACTCAGAGCAGAAATGCTAGGGGCTGCCATAGCTGTTATAATCAGGCATAGGCGAATTGCTGAGGGCAGTGACAATGCAGATGCTGACAGACAACCCAGAGTGAGGAGATGGAGAAGAGTATACAGGCCCAGGGTCACCTATCATGGGTTACATGAGCTGGAGATAGTAGAGCGCTACAGAGTGGACAGAGACCTTCTGCAGCAAATTGTTGAGCTGTGCAGGCCACGCCTCACACACAGAACCAACAGAGGGGAACCCATCCCAGTGGAAACCAAGGTATGTGTTGGCCTAAGAATACTAGCAACAGGTACCTTCCAGAGACCAACTGGTGATATGATGGGGATATCACAGGCATCAGCCTCCAGGGTACTGCACCAGTTCCTGGATTCCATGTCAGCACATGTCGGTGATCATGTATATTTCCCCAATGCCCGTGAGGTTGTGGCCAGCAATATGCATCTCTTCCAGCAAATAGCGGGATACCCTGAGGTATTGGGTGCAATAGACCGCACGCACATACGCATCAAAGCACCAGCCGGTGAGCGGGGTAGAGCCTACATGAACCGCAAGGGCTTCCCCTCCATCAACTGCCAGGTCGTGTGTGATGCCCAGGGCATAATAATGAATGTGTGTGCTGGCTGCCCTGGGAGCTACCACAATTCCCACATCTGGCATCTGACGCAGCTGTACCAATCATTTGCCAGTGGGGACTTCCCACATGGACACCTAGTGGGGGATGCAGGTTACGCACTTGAGCCGTGGCTGATGACACCCATCAGAAATGCACACACACCTGAACAGGAACGCCATAATGAGGCACACGCACAAACACGTAACGTCATAGAGCGTGTGTTTGGGCTGCTCAAGTCACGGTTCCGGTGTCTGGACACATCTGGTGGAGCCTTGCAGTACACACCAACTACATGTACCCAAATGATCATGATATGTGCTATGCTACATAATATGATCCTGCGGAAACAGCTGCAGCAGGACCAGCATAGGGCTGGGCCAAACATACCCCCATCATTGCCAAGGCCACCACAGGCAGAGGGTGACTCGGAGGAGGAACAACCTGACCTTGCCCCAGTAGGCAGAAGGCGGCATGCCCAGTATGCCCTGGCCTTGGCAAAGAGGCAACGCATAGCACATACACTTGGTCAGTAGGAACACTGGGACTGATACCCGCTCTGACTCACTCATATAGTAACAGGGATGCCTAACATGACACAACCTGCTTCCAAACATGTACAGGGAGTGTAGTATGTGCATCCGACAGAGGCAGCCCTGCAGCACCACCCGAGGCATGAATGCCATGTGTCAAGTAATGTAACACCATGTACCATATGCACACCTGAGGACCCTGACTAACATCCACCCTCACCCATCACAAACCACACAAACACAAACCCACATTCATAGGTACCACAAGGAATAGGAACCTAGATGTAATGCTACCCAATGCCAGAAGTATAAACAGCAAGATGTGTGCAGTGTAACCGCACACACTATACAGGATGTACATATCAGTGCTGTAATAGACAACTGGGACAAAGCCCACACCAGTACCCTAAAACTACCAGGTCACACCTCATACAGGGATGTACATGTGCAAAAACATGGAACAAGCTACAAAACGAGGGTGACTAGCAATAAATGTCATGGATAAGCACACCCCCGTGTTGGTACCACAACAAGAAGCAACATGGATTAGCCATGGTCAAATACCAATTGCTAAAACTGCCCACTACTAAATAGCTTGCTGCAGACCACTGTCCTAATAGCAGGAACTGCACCAGGCCTATGTTCATAGGTGCATAGGTTCATACTAGGCTATCTGCCCTAGGGCATATATAAGCCTAGCCCAGAGTTTTGTGGCTTCCGCCACCCCTTCAGTTCTAAGGATAATATGCCCATTATGTTGCTGTGCCTCTGTCAAGCAGTGACACTGAGGTTATCCCTGGGGTATACCTGTGATCACCCATCCATTGCTCATGATTTCTCTTGAACAAAGCCAGCAAGGTGCCCAGCCTCACATGTACCAGGATGATGTTCCACAGCATAGGGAGTCTCTCAGTGATGAATCTGTCCCTCCAGCACGCCCTATGAATAGCCGTGTTGAGGTTTAAGTCTCCTGCCCGTGTAGATCTGATGGAGCTAGAGGTTTTGAGGTGAAGCATGTTCATTAATTCCAGGTTGGACATGGCCTAGTATGACAAGCACAGGCCACCTCTGAGCAGATGGTAGGCGACTGAATAGAGCTAGGGTTCCTGCAGTCAGGCAGCATAAGACATACATTTGAGACCTTTTATCCGTCTGGTGAGCAATGTGTGGGGCCTGTCCAATTGCTGCAGGTGTTGGGTCAGAAACATTCCGAATGGGGCATTGTACTCAATCATTGGTCTGATGAGTGATGAGTACAGGGGAACAATGACCTCCCTTGACCTAGATGTGAATCCCTGCATGATGAGGTGGGCAATGTAGAAGGTCTTCCCAACTACTTTGACAACGTGAGTGTCAAACGAAAGGTTACTGTCAACCTGGGTGGCCAGATCCCTGATAACCTCTCCTGTGCTTAGAGGAGTAACACCTATATGGGAACTAGGGGTGACCTTGTTCTTCCCAAAGGGTATGACTATGCATTGTTTAGCGTTTAACTGTAGGCCATGGCTCTGGCACCAGTTATCCGTTTCTATGAGACCTGTCTGAAGGATAGCAGCAACACACCAAACAGCCAATACTTTTCTTTACTTTATTGTAAGATCTGGTACCTCGGCAATTCGCCTTCAAGGATCACAATGAATAACTGCACACTATCAACTTTTATAGTGAATATTCAAACAATCAAACAATTATCCAATTAATACACCAGAACTAATTTAAAGTGACCTTGTGAATAATAACAAATTTCACATTATGAACTATATATGAAGGATGTCTGTGTCAGATGGGTTGTCAACTATGGTTCCCAGATAGCAGTCATCTGCAAACCTTGTCAGCCATAATCCTCCTGTGTTTGCTTGTACGTCTGAAAAGTATATGCCGAACAAAGGTGGGCCCAGGACTGAGCCCTGTGGGACACCACTTGTGACAGGCTTTGAGTGTGACATGGCGCCAGCAACCTTGACCCTGTGGGTGCTGTCACTTACCAGTTAGTAACCCATCTTGTGACGTATGGGTTTACATTTAAGCTGGTGAGTTTGTCAATGATACCCGAGTGGGGTATTGTATCGAAAGCCTTTGCCAGGTCAAGGTAGGCTGTGTGGACTGCTTTGCCCTCGTCAATGGCCTTGGTGACCATTCTGAAATAGTCAACCAAGTTTAAAAGGCATGATCACCCTTGACAAAGCCAAACTGGGTTGGATCCAAAGTCTGCAAGTCCCCTATGTCTTCATTCATGAGTTCCATTATGATCCTCTCCATAGCTTTGTAGACCAGGCTTGTCAAGCTGATGGGATGGTAGTGTCCGGGGTCGGTGGAGGCACCACCTTTGTGAAGTGGGACCACCGTTGCATGCCACTCCTTGGGTACGTATCCTGAGGTGAGGCCAAGATTAAACAGCTGCCCGAACTGCGGGTTCAATTCCTCATGGAGTTCGTGGAGCCCACAACCGGGGACACCATCCGGTCCCATGGATGCTGTGTTTCACGCCTTGGATAGAGCAGTTCTCACCTGAGCATTTGAGATGTTTGGGGGGCTACAATCCCCTGGTATAGATATCCCTCCCTTTGGGGGGGAATATGCACTGAACCTGTCAGCCAGTATGTTGCCAATGTCTGTAGGTTCAGTGATCTTTACATCATTATGAACTAATCCTGAGCATATCTGGGAGTCACCGCCCAGGTTTCCAACATAGCTAAAAAAGGCCTCATGACTGTCTTCTGAGTCCTTAGCGAGTTTTCTCTCAAAATGTGCCCTGGATGATTTTATGGGAGATCTCAGTTCTTTACGCATAATGAGCAGGGGTGTCTTCCCTTCTATGGAATTTGCTCTATCGTGTAGTAGCACCTACCTTCTGATGTAGAGCATGTTTATGGCTGGGGTCCACCAGATTGCACGCATGCCTTTGGTACAAAGAGTCTTTGTTTTGTGTGGGATTGCCTGATCCATGCAGTCCTGGAGGTGCTGGTAGAAGGCATTTGTAAGTGATTCAGCGGCTTGGGTAATGGTATCCGCTGGCTTGTGGGCCTTGAAAGAGACCACACCAGTCTTTAGAAGTGTGAAGTTGGCTTCTGAGAAGTTCTTCACTGTGGTGTTCTTTATCTGGGGTGGAGGCGGGATGTGGACTTCCAGTGAGATTAATTTATGATTTGATCTCACCAATGATGGGTGTACTTCTGGTGTTGAACATTGTGACCCCATGTTCGTGATGATGTGATCCAGTATGTTGTCACCTCTTGTGGGGATGGTGACTATTTGTTCCATGGCATTCGAGGTTATGAACTCTAGGAACCTTTGGCCTAGAGTGTTGGGGCTTGATTAGGGCTTGATTAGTGATCCCAGTCTATATTGGGATAGTTGAAATCACCCAGTATGATGGTGTTTGGAGATACATTTATCCCCTCCAGTGTTTTCAGGAAAGCTGTGTGAGGTTCCTGAGTTTGAGAGGGTGGCCTGTAACCTGCTACAAACCGCCGAGCAGTCTTGCCTATGGTTAATTGCACCTGGATGGTCTCCGATGCATCGTGTGTTGCCACCAACCTTGAGGTGAGGGTGTCCTTGATGAATATGGACACCCACTCTCCTGTCATGGTGACGTCCGGCTTTTGGGGCCGGAACGCATGATATGAGGTAACACCTGATACTGCTGGGGTGCTGTCAGGAGCCTTGAACCAGGTTACAGTCACAGCACAGACATTGATGTTCCCCATACTGAGAAGGGCTTCGAGTGCGTGCATCTTGAGGTTGAGACGTCTGGCATTGAGCAGCATCACCCTTGGTTTACTTCCTTTTTTGTGTTCTAGGGTGGTAGGTTTAGAATCTGAGCCTTGCCTAAAAAAGGCACAATGGGGGGTTCAAGTGCCTGAGCCAAATTCTGGAAGCCCAGGGGTGACAGGTGCAAGCCGTCCCCTGCGAATCAGTGTGGCTTGTCCAGCATGTCATCCCAGGCAGACGGACATTGGATCCCCTTTGAATGACACCATAGATTAAGCCAACTATTACAGCTGATCATCTTGTCTCTGTATTGTGGCATCATTCTTGGTGAAGGTAGGATACTGCTCAAGGTCAGGGTCATCCCTGCCTGGGCTACATAAGCAGAGAGCTCCTCTATGTCTCTTTTCATGTAGTCCATGGAGGTACATCTCAGGTCGTTCACACCAGCATGGACAATGACTGAGTCATACTTGTACTTGCAGTTGAGTGACCTGAGTGCTTGCATTATGTGGTGGATCCCAGCGCCCGATAGGCAGGTTACTGTGACCTTCTCCTTACCCAATCTGGTGAGCGGGACATCAGTGTGTCTGACTATGGAGTCACCTATGACGAGTGTGTCTGGCATTGTGTTTGGCCTTAAGGGCTGTGAATGTTTGGCACACTGACTCTGTGGTCTATGTGTTGCATGTGCTGTGCCCTGTGGAGGCAGTTGTTTGGGTATCTGCTGTGGTGGCCTCTGCTGGTATGGTGGATCTGTGATCAGAGCCTCCGAGTATGTCTTTGTGTGTTTATGTGTATGATTTGAAGTTGTGATAGTGCTATGTGAGACTGGGTTTGTGGTGTGTGTGTGGTCACCTTCACCTCCTCTCTGGTCCTGCCAGTCCTATGTTGAGAGAGCTCAGCCTCCAGGTTGGCTATATAGTTGCATCTCTTGCATGCATTTGTGTTTTGTGGGAGAAGGAGAGGGTTGTCTGTGTACATGCGTCAATTGTAACATTGCCTCAATATTCCCAGGTTCAACAGCTGAGCAGGAGAGGACACTAGCAACTGATCCCTTGACATGCCAGAAGGAATAGACAACAAACTGTTGGAAGACAGGAAGATATCAAGCCCCCCAAACCACATTATATCGCTTGACTGACAATACCTACACATACACCATAGTGTCATAGTTGCATCGTTTACTACTAGGCTATCTGCCCTAGTGCATTTATAAGCCTAGCCATAGTGATGTGGCTGTTGCCACCCTTTATAGTGGTAATACGTGTACAGAATAGATTCCGAATAATGTGCCTCTCACTTAGTAGTGACACATTATGACCCCTGTACATAATTGAATACCTTGACTGTGCCTCTGTCTAGTAGTGACACAGGGAGGACCCCTGGGGTAAAACTACAATCCGACATCCAGTTGTCCAGACTTCTCTTGAAGAGAGTCAGTGAGGGACTCTGTCTAACATGAACTGGGATACTCTGCTAGAGTGTGAGATGCCTGTGAGTTATGACTCTATCCCCCAGCATGTCCTATACATGTATGTGCTGAGGTTCAAAACTTCAGCTCCCATGCTTCTGGTGGGTTTGGATTGCTTGCAGTGGAGCATGTCCACCACATCCTGATTGGACATGGTCTTGTATGTCAGGCATAGGCCACCTGTAAACATGCGGTATGCCACTGAATAAAGCTGGATTTCCTTAAGTCTGGAAGCATATGACATGTGTTGTACACCCCTGATCTCCTTGGTAAGGTACTTTTGGGGTCTCTCCAGCTGTTGCAAGTGCTGGGTGAGGTACATACCAAATGGGGCTTTGTATTCAATCATGGGCCTGATAAGGGAGAAGTATAGTGGTACAATGACCTCCTGTGATCTGGATGGAAAACCCTTCCTGATAAGCTGGTCAAGATAGAAAGTCTTTCAAACCACTTTGGCAACATGGGTGTCAAATGAGATGTCACTATCTACATGTGTCCGCAGGTGTCTGATTTGTATTATGTGCTCAGTGGGTTGCTGTCTATGTATCGATTTGTGTGTACTTTGTTCCTCCCAAAGGGGATGACCACACATCAGTTGCAGTCAGTTTCAGGCCATGATTCCGGCACCAGCTAACTGTCTTTGTGATGGCATTCTGTAGGATGTGTGTGCTGGCTGATGTATTCGCATATGGTGCCTAGGTTGCAGTCATCTGCAAACTTTGTCAGCCACAACCCTCCTATGTTTGCTTTCACATCTGAAAAGTAAATGCCAAATAAGATGGGTCCCAGGACAGATCTCTGTGGGACACCACGTGTGACTGGCTTTGAATCTGACAAGGCACCTGCAATGTTGACGTCATGGGTTCTGTTTCCTAGCCATTTTGCAAACTATCCTGTGACATATGATTTGATATTTCAGCTGTTGAGCTTGTCTATGATGCCTGAGTGGGGTATTGTGTCAAAGGCCCTGGCCAAGTGCAGGTAGGCTGTGTGGACGCGTAGCCCTCATCAATGGCCCTACTGACAGTATCAAAATAGTCAAACATGTGCAAAATGCAGGATCTGCCCTGTACAAAGCTGAACTGGGTGGGATCAAGGGTCTGTAGGTCACCAATGTCTCTGTTTAAGAGCTCCATAATGACTCTTTCCATAGCTTTGCAGACAAGGCTGGTTAAGCTTGTGTGGTGGTAGTCCCCAGGGTCTGTGGAGGCATCTCCTTTGCGGAGTGGGACCACTGTTGCTGTACGCCAGTGTTCAGGTACATATCCTGTAGCAAGGCTAAGGTTAAATAGCATTTGTATATACGGGTTTAGCTCCTTCTGGAGTTCACATAGCATGCAACTGGGGATACCATCAGGTCCCAATGATGCTGTGTTCTTGTCTTTGCTGAGTGCGGCTCTCACATGGACATCTGAGATGACAGTGAGGTTACATTCATCTGTGATAACTATCTTCTGTTGGGGGTGAGGGAGGGGGAAAATTGCACTGAACTTGTCTGCCAGAATGTTGCCAATATCTGTCAGGTCATTGAAATATATGTTGTTGTGTACCAACTCAGAGCATATCCAAGGGTTCCCACCCAGGTGTCTGACATAACTGAAGAAGGCAGTGTGGTTATCTCTACTGTCTTTGGTGTTTATGTCTCAAAGTTGACCTTGGATGTCTTTATGAGAGAATGTAGAGTTTTACTAGTGCTGCTCACAGCCGCCTTCCCTTTAGGAGATGTAGCTCTGTCTTGCATTAGTATCCGTCATCTGTTATACAGTCTGTTTATGGCTGGGGTCCACCAGACAGGCCACATTCCCTTGGTGGAGAGGGTCATGTTTCTATTAGTGATTGCACGGTCCATGCTATCTCAGAGATGTCCGTAGAAAGTGTCTGTGAAGGAGTCACCATTGTGTGTTGTGGTGTCCACTGGCCCAGTGGGCTTAACGGATACCATCTCAGTCCAAAGAAGTGTGAAGTCAGCTTTTGAGGTGTATGTCACTATACTCTTTGTATTATACTAGCACTGACACAAGTGTAGATAATTTCCCAGAATCCATCAAACAAAACGGACATGCAAAATGTAACACTTCCACAAGAGGGGTAAGCATACTGGATGTGATAATCAGAAATATGTGTACTGGATGCCAAGATGAGAAGTGTATCCCTCACTGGTAAGACCAGACCATAGAGTAAGCACACTGTAGTTACACATCACGACCCCAGTCCCTGGCCAGACTACCACAGTGAAACACATGTATAAAGCATAGCTTGCACCCCTACAAACCAATGTGGAATCCATGAAAAGCCCTGTGCAGGTCCAGAATATGGGACACACTGCAGAACATGTTATACAGGCATACCAGGAACACAGCCAAGAGTGCTTGGAGTCTGCAATCACAAACAACAAGACACAATGCCATACACCCAGGCATCTGGCATGCTAGACACCATAAATTACTAAACCATTGAAGAGAATGAGGAAGCTACCACATGATAGATCTAACATGAAAAGTGAAGTAATCAGTGATCACTAGTATGGCAATAAAATGTGTCCACACATACAATCCACTAAGGCCAGGCAAAACAAGTAGAATCTGTGAATCCAGTGGCAATGTGACACCTGTCCCAAGTACACACACAACAACAACTCACCCTAATAAATACAAATGTATGTGATAGACGCAACCAGGTAGCCAAACCGGGGCCTGAGCACCCCCAAATCAGTACTGTCAAAACTAATCAGGAGGACAAGGTAACCACATACACCACAAACCCAGTCCCACATAGACCTACAACGACTGTAAACCAAACACATAATCACAAAAACATTCCCAGAGGCCCTAATTACAAACACACAACACCAACACAAGCCTCCAAAGCAGACACCCAATAAAACAAACTCCAGACATAGCACATGTAACACATAGTACACAAAGCTGGTGTGCCAAACAGTCACAGGACAGAAGGAGAAACAACATGCCTGATACAGTTGTAATAGGTGACTCCATAGTGAGACATGCTGCTGTCCCAGGGATGGCTTGCACCTATTACCCATGAGTGTCTGGATATTGCCTAAGGCTTTTGCAAACTACAGAGATCCTCCCGTAGGCAAGGCCGAAAAGAGCAACCCACCACCATAGAAAACAAAACTGGAAAGAAACAGAAGGGTAATGCTGATCAATGCCAGATGTGTAAACCTCAATATGCATGCTCCTGAGGCCCTCCCCAGTATGGAGAACATTGATGTCAGTCCAGTGATACACACCTGCTGCAAGCCTCATGACAGCACACCAGCACTACCAGGTAATACCACATATCATGTGTTATGGCCACAAAACCTGTAACAAAACATAAAAGGAGGGTGAGTATCGATATTCAGCACAGACAGCCATACGTCCAGTTAACCGACAATGCCTATGTCATTGCAGTCCACCCATGTGCAACTACCTGTATGCAAGACTGCTGTACAGTCTGTATCATGCTACAGACCACACTCTCACACACAGGAACCCCACCCCACTGTCCTGAAGACAGTGGACAGGATGAATGTACCACCAAATACAAAACAAGGTACACACAAATTACCACACAGGTGGTAAACCATCATGTGTGGAAGGAGTAATCAGGGACCTAGTGACACAAGTGGACAGTCACCTGTCATGTGACAGCCACATCACCAATTTGTCCAGGAAGACTGTCTATATTGGACACTGTATCGTGAAAGGAGTCACATCTACGTCAACAAAGGTCATTGTGCCCCTATACTGTTCCCCTATCAGACCATATTGTAATACAATGCCTCATTTGGGATGTACATTACCTGGCTCCTGCAGCAGTTAGAAAGACCTCAAAGGTACCTCAGCAAGAGTCATAAAGGGTCTCAACTATATCTCATATGCCACCTGGCTGTAGACACCACAGTCGAATGCAGTCACATACTGACAACACAGAGGCATTGTATGTCTGTTGTACAAGTCCATGTCCAACACAGAAGTAATGGACATGCTCCACCCCAGAAAACCCAAAGCCATCCGAGCTGTGTGAGTCAGAGATGTCAACCCTAACACATAATCAAATAGGATGTGCTGGAGGGACAGATACCTAACCCTGAGTCTCTCCACACCCTGGAACAGAATACCACTACATGTTAGGCAGAGCCCCTCACTGACACTCTTCAACAGGAAGTTAGCAAAATGGATGGATAATTGTAGATGTACACTGGGGGTCTTTACTGTGTCATGTCCAGACAGAGGCACAGCTAAGTAAATCATAAGTGGCCATAATATCCACATAGCAGTGGCAAAAGCCACATGCACTGTGGCTATGCTTACAAATGCCCTAGGGTGGATAGCCTAGTATGAACCCATGAACGTGCTATGATACAAATTATGGACACTAAGGATAACTCCAAGGCTGCTGCAACTGATGGTAGTAAGCATGTTGTGAATTCCTGGATATGCTCTGGATCACACAAATATTACAAACAACATACCAAACACACACGTGTGCCAACATACATCCTGACAGGTGCAGTGCAAACCCCCCCCTCATAATGCCAAATATCTTTCCCAGCAGATCGCTGCCTCCCTGACATTATGTCAGCCTTACCACAGGATATGTACCCAAAGAGCAGTGTACAACTACAGTGGGTGTTCTCAAGAAAGGTGTCGCCTGAATGGATGCTAAAAACAACCACCACAGATTCCTGAGAAGCTTGGTCTGCACAGCTATGGTAAGGATCAGCATGTACCGCAGACATAACGATATTGGGGATCTATTGACACCTGACCCTAGCCAGTGTGGGTTTATGAAGTGCAGACCCCGCCCCTAAACATGTGTGACTCAGTTGAAACAGTGATTGAGGTCACTGATGAGGGCAATGTTAAGCTTATGGGGTGGTAATTACCAGGGTCCGTAGAGGCACCGCCTTTGTGCAGATGTGCACAACTGGACCCTAACCAGGCTGTTGTGCACACCATGGAAATGTAAAGCAGTGATAGGACTAAAGCCCAGGATACTGACCACCACAGTGAAAGTACTGAACCACTACACTATACAGTACTACAGTGTTAGGTCAGTATGAACGGATGTTGACAATTGTGTGCAAAGTATCCCATGCAAAACCTGCAGGCACAGTATACTCCCTGTTGTGTTCACACAAGCATTTGGACAGTAACTACACAACATGGCACAGAACACACAACCATAAACTGGAGGTATTTGTTGAAGGTCACACTCATCCACAAATGTGATGGGCTGCAGAGTTCAACATATGGAAAGCTCACACTGGGCATGCTCACACACTTAGATAAATGAGACATCTTTCACACAACATGCCATGGGAAGGCTGAACTGGGCATGCTCACACACTTAGTCCAAATGTTACTCTTAGCAACTGTGAAAACACACCAGAGGGTGCTCATTCTCCTTTCTAGACACTGATCATGTCAGCACCCTATAAGTATATCAGGAGAAGAGGAATCTCCCACTAATCTGAATAGCGCGCTCTGCTAATGTGTCTGTTTCTAGTGTCATAACATAGTTAGGTAGGGGTTTGAATCCAGCAAGTGGCAAGTGTGTGTGAAGGGTTGTAAGTGTGTATGAAAGGAACATCCCTTTTGGTAACTGTGTAAACACAACACAGGATGCTCATTCCACTTTCTAAACTCTGATGATGTCAGCACCCTATAAGTATATCAGGAGAAGAGGAATCTCCCAGTAATCCGAATAGCGCGCTCTGCTAATGCATCCATCTCTTGTGTCATAACATAGTTAGGTAGGGGTTTGAATCCAGCAAGTGTGTGTGAAGGGGGGTAAGTGTGTGGCAACTGTGTAAACACACCACAGGATGTTCATTCCACTTTCTAAACTCTGATGATGTCAGCACCCTTTAAGTATATCAGGAGAAAGGAAACCTCCCAGTAATGTGAATAGCGTGCTCTACTAATGCGTCTGTCTCTAGTGTCATAACGTAGTTAGGTAGGGGTTTGAATCCAGCAACTGGCAAGTGTGTGTGAAGGGGGGTAAGTGTGTGTGCAAGTCGCATCCTTTTTGGCAACTGTGAAAACATACCACAGGATGCTCATTCCCCTTTCTAAACTCTGATGATGTCAGCACCCTATAAGTATATCAGGATAAAGGAAACCTCCCAGTAATACGAATAGCGCACTCTGCTAATGCATCTGTCTCTAGTGTCATAACATAGTTAGGTAGGGGTTTGAATCCAGCAACTGGCAAGTGTGTGTGAAGGGGGGTAAGTGTGTGTGCAAGGGGCATCCTTTTTGGCAACTGTGAAAACATACCACACGATGCTCATTCCCCTTTCTAAACTCTGATGATGTCAGCACCCTATAAGTATATCAGGAGAAAAGAAACCTCCCAGTAATGCGAATAGCATGCTCTGCTAATGCGTCTGTCTCTAGTGTCATAACATAGTTAGGTAGGGGTTTGAATCCAGCAACTGGCAAGTGTGTGTGAAGGGGGGTAAGTATGTATGACAGAAATCCCCCTTTTGGCAACTGGGAAAACACACTACAGGATGCACATACCCCTTTCTAGATGATATCACAATTATTTATGGCTTTTGATTACAGACATGCCATGTGTGTTTTGCCCACACAGAATGCCCATGTGTGCGGGTTGTCTCTCACAATAATGCATGACATTGATTAAACCAGTTATGGCAATGCACACATGATGTATGTGTGTGCCAAATACACATATGTACCTGTGACCTTCAATAGTTACCATGTGTGATGCCTGCCACATGTGAATACATGGTATTTGCACAGGGTAACATTATGACTGTGGTCTTCTGTGCAGGTGCTGCATGTGGGATGTGTATATACAGTGTGAGATGTAGATGCTATCAGCCTAGTAGTGAGGGATACACACCTGGTCTGGGGCATATAGTCTACCTGTTGTTGATGAACAAGTGCTGCATGTTTTCACCTGTTGTGGGAGTGGTAAGACGTTATTCCATAGCAATGCAGTGACCGCATGCTAAGAAACGTCCAGCTAGGGTGTTGTAGCTACAGTAATTCATTAGCATTCAGTAATATGTCAGAATCCCTGGTGAGGGTCTGATGCCAACCAAGGTCAGGGTTCTACCAGCCTGTGTCACTTGCTCAGTGATCCCTTCCATGTTCCCTATCATGTATCCCAGTGAGGGACATCCCACATCAGCTGTGGTGGCATGGACAATGACTGAGTCATATGTGTCCATGCATCTGACTGACCTGTATGCTTGTGTTATGTGGTGGACCATAGTGCCCCATGAGCATATCACTGTGACCTACACCTTGTCCAGCCTGGTGAGCATGTCCTCACTGTAGTGGACAATAAAGGTACCTAACACAACTGCAGCAGTAGTGTTGTATAGCTGTACAGACTGTGCTTGTTTGGCACACAGGATTTGTGTGCTATGTGTTATGCGTGCTGTGTGCAGGCCTAACGGATGCCTGTATGCCAGCTGCAGAGGTGTCTGCCAGTCATGCAGAATGCTATCCTTAGGCTCCACGAATGGCCCGGTGTGTTTCCATGCTTGTATTGCTGTCAGTGTAGGTCCACATCAGACTGGTATTGCTGTCACTGTAGTATTTCATGCCACCTGACAGGTTATGCCAGTACTGGGTTCAGAGTGCTTAGTCCACAGTTTGGCCATGTGTTTCCATGTCATACATGTGTTGTACATCCATGGGTAGGGGATAGGGTTGACTGTGTACATGTGGCAGCTGTGACATTACTACATGACTCACATATTCCACAACTGTACCATAGAGGTGACTGACAACTGACCTTTGCACATGCTACCATAGTATTGAGATAGCATTGGTGATTAACAGCACATAGGGCCAGTGGTGAACAAGATACATAGGTCCATAGGTTCATACAGGGATGTCTGCCCAGGGCATATATCCACCTAGCCAGAATGTGTGTGGCTTTTACCATGCATTGTAAATCTATCTTGCTATGCCCTTTTCCAAGGTTAGTATACTGTGCCTCTGTCTAACAGTGACACATAAGTGATACCCAGGGTAACCCTACAATGTCACATCCAGTCATTAATATCACTCTTGAAGATAGTCACTGAGTGACTCTACCTAACCTCTATTGGGATAATATTCCAGAATTAAGGAAGCCTCTGAGGTATGAATGTGCCCGTCCAGCATGTTCTATGTATATCACTCCTGAGGTTCAAGTCTTTCCAGCGTGTATCCTGATGGGATCTGGATATTCTGAGGTGCAGCATGGCCATTAAGTGAAGGTTTGACATGGCTTTATATGTCAGGCACAGATTGCCTATGAAGAGGCAGTATGCCACTGAATAGAGCTGCTGTTTCTTTAACCAGTCAGTATGTGGCATCTGTTGGAGCCCTTTGATCCTCTTGTCGAGGTACGTATGTGGTCTTTCCAGTTGCTGCAGGTGTCTGGTAAGGTGCATGCCGACAGGGTCATTATAGTCAGTTATGGGCATGATGAGGGATGAGTAAAGGGGCACAATGTCCTCCCCTGATCTACATGTGGATCCCATCATGATGATGTGGCCCATATAAAATGTTTTCCTAACCACTTTGTCCATGTTGTTGTCAAATGAGAGAATGCTATCAACCTGTGCACCCCAAGGTCCATAATTCCTTCGTCTGCACGTAATGGATTAACACATATGTGGTACTTTGTGGTCACCTTGTGTTTGACAAAGGGGATGACTATACGCTTTTTGTCATTCCCCTTGAGGCCATGGCTGTGGCACAGGTCATGTGTTTGCAAGAGGCCCTTTTGGAGGATGCGTGTGTTAGCTGGAGAGTTGATTATGGCGTCCCGTGTGCAGTCATCTGCGACTTGCTCAGCCACAGTACTTCCATGTTGGCCTGTACCTGTGATAAATATATAATGAACATGACAGCTCCCAGGGCTGAGCCTTGTGGGACATCACTTGTAACTGGTTTGAGGCTGACATGGCCCCAGCAATTGTAACCATGTGTGTTCTGCCCTTGAGCCACTGTGCAATATCCATAGTGACATAGGGGTTAATATGTACACTGTTGAGCTTCCCTAGAATGCACAAGTGGGGTATTGTATCAAAGGCTTATGCAAGGTCCAGGTAGGCTGTGTAGACTTCCTTCCCCTTGACAGTGGCCTTGGTGACTGTTTTGAAGAAATCAAACAGGTTTGAGAGGCAGGATCTGCCATTAACAAAGCCAAACTGTGTATGGTGACATGTCTGTAGGTCCCCAATATCTATATATGTGAGGTTCATGATGATCCTTGCCATAGCTTTGCAGACCAAGCTATTCAGACATATGGGGCGAATAGTGTCCAGGATCCGTTAAGGCACCACCTGAATGTAGAGGGACCACTGTTGCTGTACGCCACTCTTTGGCCACATATCATGTAGTAAGGCTGTGATTGAACAGTAGTGTTATTTCTGAGTGTAGCTCTTCCTGTGGTTCATGTAGGACACAGCCTTGGACACTGTCTGGTCCCATTGATGCAGTGTTTATTGCTTTGGAGAGGGCAGCTCTTACCTGAGCATCTGTGATGTCAGGGGGGGCAGCACTCTGCTGGGAGACATATTTCCCCTTTTGGTGTGGTGGGGGGGAGAAGGTAGCAGTGAACCTGTCCACTAGGATGATGGCAATGTCTGTGTGTTTTGTATTTTGTGTGACATCTTGGATTATCTCTGAGCATATCTGGGTATTACCACCCAGGTTCCTAACATAACTACAGAAAGCCTTGTGATTATCCTCAGTGGCTTGTGGAATCTTCCCTCAAAGATGGCCTTAGACAATCGTATGAGTGCCTGTAGTTGTCTTCTAATACTCATCAGTGATGCCTTCACATTTTGGGAGTTAGTTGTATCATGTAGTGGCTTCATCCTTCTATTGTATAGTTTGTTTATGGCTGGTGTCCAGCACACAGGACGTCTGCCTTTGGAGGATTGGGTCATGCTTTCATATGTGGCTGCATGATCCATGCATTCCTGAATGTGTCCATAGAATGCCTTTATACAGGTATCTGCAGTCTGGTCCATATTTTCAACAGGCCTGTGGCCTTTGAAGGTTTCCACATCATTTATGAGGGGTGTGAACATGCTTGACATGAGCTGTTGACTGACGTCCCGCCCTCCAGACTGAGCAAGGTGAGGGTCACATTTAGCTACCTGTCGGGTGATAGAATGTGCCACATAACACAGGCACACAGGTCACTCCACGGCAAGTACAAGTATAAGGCAGTCATTGTCCATGCTGGTGCAAACAACCTGAGATGTACCTCCATGGACCACATAGAAAGAGACACAGAGGTGCTCTTACAGCGCCCTCTCAACCTCAGGACTCCCACACAGCCTTCATGCTCACACAGGAGAGTATAGATTTATCTGCAAACACCATCATACTGGGTGATGTCAGCTACCCAAACATAGACTGTGAACATTACACAAGCCACAATACCCAAGCTCTAGGGTTCCCATAGATCAGACACTCTTTAGCTATGGAACAGGTAATCAACCTTCCCACAAGAGGGGCAGATATACTAGACCTGATCATCACAAACATGAGTGCAAAATGCTCACCACTGGAAGTATATCCCTCATTGTTGCAATCGAACCATATACTAATCACACTGGAGTACTGGATCCCCCACATATGCAAACCTCGAACACATCGATGTGTGTGTGGGAAATGCCCCTATTAGCAACTGTGACAGTACACTACAGGATGCAGATTCCCCTTTTGAAACACGGATGATGTCAGGACTCTATAACTATATTACCTGAATTAAAGTCCTCCAGTAATTTGTTTAGCACGCTCTGCTAATGCATCTTTCTCCAATGTCATAACAGAGTTAGGTAGGGGTTTGAATCCTGCAAAGGGAATGTATGTGTGTTAGTATGAGTGGGGTTTGTGTGTGTGCATAATGCTGGGAGGGATAAGTGCCTTTTGCCAACTGGGAGAACACACTACAGGGTGCACATCCCTCCTCCTACACACAGATGATGTCAGCACCCTCTAAGTACAGCATTAGAAAGGATTTCTCCCACTAATGCAAATAGCACACTCTGCTAATGTGTCTCCCTCTACTGTCATAACACAGTTAGGTAGGGGTTTGAATCTTGCAAATGGAAAGTATGTGTTTTACTGTGGGTGTGGTTAGTGTGCGTACACAATGGTGCTGGTGGGATGTGGCTTTTGCCAAATGGGGCTATGCACTGCAGGGTGCACATTTCCCTTAACAAGCAGTGATGTTGACAGCACCCTATACAAACAAAACTACAAAAGAGAAGGTGGTGGTACCAATAACACATGTAAGGTAACACTTCTTTAAGTAATGTCCACAACACGAAGTAGGATAAATGAACAATCCTTTTACTCTATACAAACAACATGACAACAGACAACTGCCAGTACTCAGTATAGTGTTACATGCTACTGGAGAGATAGTGTTTTGAAGCCTGAATGTGGCAAGTGTGTGGATGTGGGATGTGTCTGTGTGTGCATTTCTGTATGGGAAACATGTTTGATGTGGCAATCAGGGTACCACAATACCTGATGCACATTACACCTTTGAACTAATGAGGTTGCCTGCACCCTGTGAGTACAGGTAGAGAGGAGGACATGGGTAGTAATCAACATAGTGCACTTCTCAAATGTGTACCTGTCATGTATCGACAGCTACTCATGTAGGGTAATAAATAATGGGAATGGCATGTGAGCGTGTGCATGTGTGGGGGTAACAGGGTGTGTGTACATGCATGTGTGACAGAACAGATACATATAGCTGAATCTACATAACATGATGCACATTCCCATAGTCAATGGTAGCATGTGATGGTGTGCAGCTGGTACACTTTGGTAAGTAGTATGGGTGCAGATAACAATTGAGGACATTCATACAGTTACTGCAGCAGGACTGCTGGGATATACACACAATCATAGTGGAACAGTGAACAGTTACCAACATGTTACTACTTATACACATCTATGTAGTCACCCTGTGCATCAGCAACGTGTTTACCTGTTCCTGCACCAATGTTGTAGTATGCAGGAGGTGGCACAGTGTCATCATATGCACAGGGTGTGGGTTAGGTATGCCCAAGCCAGACACTGGTAACACCAATTGACATGTGTGTGTATGTGTGTTTGTGAGGGGCAGCAGTACAGGGTGGACCGGTGTTGGTGCAGTGTGTGTGTGTATGTGTTTGCCCTAGGTGTTAGATTTCTGCATGTGTGTAAGCACACAGTCCCACATAATGGCTGCCATGTACAGGGTATTGTGGACAGCCACAGACTGCACCTGTCAGATCATCCAGATCAGTGTCTGTGGGCACGGACACTGTACCTGTGCCTGGCAGGGGTGCTACGGGCCGTATTCGGTACTAACCCAGACTGGGTACTGTCATCGGAAGCGGGGGGTGTTGACTGGACACAGTTCCCTGTTGGGACTGTCCAGAGCCACGTGCACATGGTCTCCTGGGGCGTCCTGATGACAGCACAGACCCAGCATTGCTGGTGCTGGCACTTGAGGTGCGTGAGTGGGCCTGTTGTCGTCCGCGGCCACTGCCAGCTGATGCTGTTGCTGGCATACGGCCACGTCAATGTCGCAAATGCACACCATCGCCCTGGCCCATTGACATCTGGTTGTGGAGCAGCTGTTGTATGTCCCCACAACGTCTGTCAATGACATCTGTGCCGTTACGGATAGCATTCGCAACGTCACGCATGCCGTCTGTCATGGCTGTGCGACATGCTCTCAGCTCCCTCAGACCCTGTCTGGTGTACCTTTCCATACGTGCCTGTGCCTGCATAACAGTCCGAACCCAGAACATATGCACACCACTTATTTATCCTGTCCAGTGGACTACAGATACAGGCACATTGTATAACAATAGCAGGAGGCTACTGCAGCACAGGGCAGATTCACATGAAGGCAAGGCATCTGTGGTCATCAGTGTTAAGATGCACATTCACCAAATGCACAGATATTGGCAACATTGTTGCAGACAGTTTAGGTGCAGGTACCCCCCCCATTCTCCTACACAAGTGGAATTAGTTATGACAGATGACTGTAACCTCCCTATCCTCTCACATGTCCAGGTGAGGGCCACCCTCAACATTGCAGAACACATAGCATCACTGTTACGAAATGGTATCCCTGGATGTGTGCTACGTTCACCCCTGGAGGACATAGCACCACATGACAGACTGATATTAATCCCTGGCCATACTACAGGATATGAACCTGAACAGTGCCATACATACACAGTGGTCCCACACCAATGAGGAGTAACCTCTACTGACCCTGGTAACTACTGCATCATATGCACAACTGGCCTTGTGTTCTAAGCTATGGAAGTTCTAAGTATGGGTAACATGTACAGCAATATTACATATGTATAAATTTCAGGACTATGTACACACAACCTATTTCATGGACATACCTATAGATAGTGAACTATGATACATTTGGAGGTGTCACAGTAAACACAGTATTAACCTGCTACTTTGCATTACCTGTGTTTGTGGCAGCTGTTGCTGTGTCAGTGGTGCTGCTTGCTGCTTGCTGTTTGCTGCTGCTGCAGCTGGTTTTGCTGCTGGCTGTCTGTATATTTTTTTTATTTCTCTCTCTGTCTCTCTCTCTCTTTCTCAGTAGGTTTTGTGCAATGACTGTATTGCATGTGTGGAGTGTGGGTACTGGATGCTTTTGTAGGTATCTGCATAGGTCCATGTGATGGCCTCTGCACCAATTGTAAGGCAGCATTGGCTAATTGCATACAGCCAGTTGTGTACTGATTGCATGTATCACTGTGATTTCAGGACAGTGCTATAAAAGGGTTTGTGAGATAGGCGTTGCCCTTTCAGATTGTAAGGGCGTGGACCATGCTGGTATGCTGTTGACATTGTTCTGTGAGTGTGAAGGTTAGTACATCTCTCATGCTTCATGCTGTGTTGTGAATTCAGGTTGCTGCATTTCTCTCGCCTATTCCCTGTAGTGAGTGTGTATGCATACTGACACCTACGACTATATTTCATATGTATTGCTATATATACATATGTGTACATATACATACTTTCATATATGTACATTAGCTGACAATATTTGGTACAAGCTAACAATTTGCAGGGCTGTTTCTGTTAACACTACACTAGTATGGGAATCCAGTAATTGGGACAGTAAAAGTCTGCCTGACATGCTTTGGGTAGTACACATACTACATTGCCTTTATCTTCATTCCTACAATTACATGTTCCACTTATTTAGCACTATATTCCTGTATGAGAGTCATGGCTTACTGGTAGGTCATACAGACTAGTGTTACAATGGTCTTGTGGTAGGGCCTACTAGTATGCTTATATTTTGCTTTCAAATTGAGTATAGGGCCTATCAATCAGAGTGCTGGGGGCACCTTTAAGCAGTTAAAGGGGTTAGTAGGTCTCACAGGAGTCAGGCTGTGTTGCAGATTCTGGTTGCTGCATTTATCTTCACTGTTTCCTGTAGTGAGTGTGTATGGATACTGACACCTACCACTATATTTCATATGTATTTATATATATATATATATATATATATATATATATATATATATATATATATATATATATATATATGTGTACATATACATACTTTCATATATGTACATTACCTTACATTATTATGTACAAGCTAACAATTAGCAGGGCTGTTACTGTTAACACTAGACTAGTATGGGAATAAAGTCGTTCAGGCCTTACAAATCTACCTGACATGCTTGGGGTAGTACACATCCTATATTACCTTTCTATTGGTTCCTACTATTACATGTTATATATATTTTAGCACTATGTTCTTGTATGAGAGTCATGGCTTAGTGTTAGGTCATACAGACTAGTGTTACCAAGGTCCTGGGTTCGAGACTGACAGTGGATTTTTATATTTCTTTTGAAATGAGTACAGGACCTGTCAATCAAAAGTGCCAAAGGCACTTTTAAGCATTTAAAACCAGGTCTGCGCTCATTTGCGCGGAGCTCACGCATGCGCACCGCCAGTTAGCTTGTGGGAGCGTCGCGCAAAAGGTGTGCGCTGGGTTACACCTTAATTGGCTAGTACCACACATGTTAAACTCAGCACAGCTAGTTGCACACAGTTTGAGCCTGTTAAACCAGTCCTTAGCTATGGGCAAGCAGTTTGCAGTTTGTAAAACACTACTTAGCTACGGGCACTCTGTCTCACTGCGGTTTAGCTATCAGTACATTTCTAAATGTTTTTATTATTGTATTACTTGAAAACATATTCTCCATTTCATTCCATTTTACAAAAGGGAATACTTTTACATTTGTACAATACTGTCAGGAGCCTTTTTAGTGCTTATTTACAAAAAAAAAAGGTTGTTGTGTGGGCTCGAACCTTGCCTGCCTGCCCTCAAGCCGACAACTCTACCGCTATGCTATTACTTCTTGGCTTACTTTGCATATTTAGTTCTTATATCCTTTTCCACTGATTGCTAACTGCAGTTGCGCTTAGTAGCACACCAGCACAGGCACAGTAGCACACATTTACGGGGTTTAAAAAAAATAAAACAGTTTTTATTTTCATTTTACAACATCTGTTCACTTTTTACATTGCTGGTCTGTGGGGGCATGTGTTGTGTAGTGTGGTTATTCACATTTCCATGGCTTCCCTCGTGGCTGTTTACTTTCAGCCATTCTAGACTTCTGGGGGCGTGTCTATGGACACGCCCCCTACTCTCTTACACGGACCGTGTAAGAGTTACGGTGTGATTCAGCATGCCTCATGCACCTCATGCATATGCATGACATGCTGACATCACACCGTTTAACTGCAGCCTCCGTGTAAGAGTTATAACTCTTACACGGAGGCTTCCTGAATCTGGCCCAACATGTTGTAAAAAGTAATATGTATCTTTTCATGTGCTCTACAGACTGCCAATTTCAAGTAACATATAAAATATAACTTTTACAGTGCAGACAGCTTGTGTAATCAGCAGCATGCTAAACTGAGTAATATATTTTAATCAAGCAGCTACATTTAAGTGCACATGTAGTTTGGGAACATTTCAGTTGTGTTTCCAGGAATATGTAATCCTAGGAGGATAAATCATAAAACATTTACAAATAGTCCTATTATGTATTTATTTTATCTTGATTAGGTTGTTTTTCATTTTAATAACTAAACACCATTACTTTTTCTTATTATTTGTTATCTGTGAATCTAAATGCACTTCGCAGGTTCACAGTGTCCTTAGAAACTGCAGCATTCGTTTACTGTTGCTATGGCAATGCAAATAGAATGTAAAGAAAGCTACACTTCTCTTAACCAACAGTACATTTTCCCTCCTTTTTTTATTATATATTTGTTAATATTAAAAGGAAATATTTCAAAGGACATATGTACATGAATGGGACATTTCAGAGTTAATCATGAACATGCCCTCAATCCCAATAAGCATAACAGTGACTATCATTAATCTAATAAATATTGTAATAATTAATTAAGTTCACTATTCCAATTAGTCTACCTTAAAACTAGATTATTTTAGACTATTATTTATCTATGTATAGATAGTGAGTTATTAAATATATATAGA